>NW_024369151.1:6082279-6365957 GCF_014805655.1 Passer montanus
GGCGCGGGGCGCGCGCGCGCTCGGGGCCGCCATGGCGCGCTCGGTGCCGCTGCTGTGGGTGCTGCTGCCGGGGCTGGCGGCGCTGGAGCCGCTCAGCGTGGGGCTGGCCATCGGCGTGGCCTCGGCGCTCACCGGCTACCTGTCCCACCCCAGGTTCTACTGCAGCTACGTGGAGTGCTGCCCCCGCGCCGGGCAGCGCCTCAACGCCAGCGGTACGGCGGGGGCGGGGGGCTCGGCCGGTGGCCGGGCAGCGCGGCCCGGGGCGTGCGGGGACCGGCGGTGCTGAGCTGTGCCTCTCCCCGCAGCGCTGAAGGCGCAGCTGGACAGCCGGCTCTTCGGGCAGCACCTGGCCAAGGACGTGGTGCTGAAGGCGGTGCTGGGCTTCAGCAACAACCCCAGCCCCAAGAAGCCGCTGATGCTGTCGCTGCACGGCTGGGCCGGCACCGGCAAGAATTTCCTCAGCCAGATCCTGGCGGAGCAGGTGCACCCCGCCGGCCTGCGCAGCAAGTTCGTGCATCTCTTCCTGGCCACGCTGCACTTCCCGCACCACGACCAGGTGAAGCTGTACAAGGTGAGGAGGGGCAGGAGGTGGCCCCCAGTGGGTGCCTGGACCCTGCGCATCTCCCGCAGGTTCCCTCTGGGATGAGCTCTGTTGGTCGGAGCATGATGCTGATAATGCCGAGGGTGTGAGTGCAATCCCTGTATGGGCCGCTCACTTCAAGGTTGGGCTCGATGACCCTTGTGGGTCCCTTCTAAGTGAGAATATTCTGGTTCATATTCCTGACAGCTGGAGGTGTGCAGCTGGGAATTGCAAAGCTTAGGAGAGACAGAAGGGGAAGTTCATGCAGAAAGTAAAAGCGAGAAATCAAACCCGAGATAGTTTCCATTTCCTAGCGCTACCCTCTCACTGATGCCATCTGCTGATTCCCGTGCTCGCTGCAAGGAGAGTTTCTTGTTCCATCTGCATTATCCTGGCTGGCTGGGATGGAAGGAATCTTCTCCACAGCCCCCCGGGGCCCTGTTTTGCATTAATGTCTGAAACAGTGTTGATAATGTTGAGAACACAGAGGTGTTTTGGCTGTTACAGTAGTGCTTGCACAGCTTCAAAGTTTGCTAGTTTTTCCCACTCATATCGAGCTGGCTGGGGTGGGCAAGAGATGGGGAGGGGGCACAGCCTGGACAGCTGACCCCCAAAAGGATATTCCATACCATGCTGTCATGCTCAGTTGTAGAAATGTGGGTTGAAGAAGGAAAAAATGGCAGAGCATTGGTTTCCAAGGTGTTTGTTGCTCTAACTCTGGCTGGATGTTGGTCTGCATGTGTTGGGTGATACCATTTTCTTGGTTTTTTCCTCTTTCATTCACCAGCCAGTGAGTGTGGGATACTGAAATTTGATAGTGTGTCCCCAGAATCTGTCATATACAAGAATGTTGCAGTGCATCCAGTAAAGACCTTGTTTTTCAGTGGCTTTCAACCTCTTGTTCCAGGAGCAGCTGCAGAACTGGATCCGGGGCAATGTCAGTGCCTGTCCCTCCTCTGTCTTCATTTTTGATGAGATGGACAAAATGCATCCAGGTGTCATTGATGCCATCAAGCCCTTCTTAGACTATTATGAGGAGGTTGATGGGGTGTCCTACAGGAAAGCCATTTTCATCTTCCTCAGGTCTGTGGCACCAATTTCTGTCATTTTTGAGGTGCTGAATGAAACTGTGCAAAGCCAAAGTGCTGTAGTGGAGCAGGTCTGATGCTGTGCATGGCCACTGCAGCATCCTGAGCTCATGAAGCTGGCCCAGAGCACAGGACATAAGAGAGTTCACATTTTGGGATGGGTGTACCACTGCTGGACCTTGCTGGCATGGAATTAAATACCTTCAGAGCAGCTGGTCTGGTGCTGTTTGGGATTTGTGGCTCTGAGAGTGCTGATAGCACACCAGTGTTTTGCCCATTTCTGGATGATGTTTGCAAAGCTTCAAGGCTTTTCCCACAGCAGGCTGGGGTGGGCAGGAGGATGGGAGGGGACACAGCTGGGACAGCTGACCTGAAGTGCCCAGGAGGATATTTAATACTGTGGCATGCCATGCTCAGTAATAAAAACAGGGGTGGAGAAAAAAAGTGGGGTTTCATCTTTAAGGTGATGGTTCTTCAGCATTTGCCTGGGAGCTGGTCTGACTGTGGGGGTGGTGAGTGATTTCCTTGGGGTTTTTTCTCCTCTTTTTCTCCTCCTGTTAAACTATCTGTATCTTGACCCACAAGTCTTCAGACTTTTGTTCTTCCTATTTTCTCCTTCCATCCCACTGAGGCTGGAGGGAGTAAGCAAGTGGCTGTGTAAGTGCTTGGCTGCTGGCAACCCACCACACACTGATGGCTACTTAAAGAACTGGAGATTTTCCCCAAATTTTGGCTTACAGGATTCTTTTTGATCATTTGTTTGATATCAGGAAATTAGCAACTTGTGTAAAAGGCTGCAAAAGAAATTCTGGGTCACTTGTGTCTGTGTTTCACCACTGTATGTTTTTCTTTTATGATCAGCAATGCAGGTGGTGATTTAATTAACAAAGCAGCTCTTGACTTCTGGACAAGTGGCAAGCGCAGGGAAGATATTCAGCTGAAAGACCTGGAGCCCTTGCTCTCTGTAGGAGTCTTCAACAACAAGAATAGTAAGTCACTTAACCCCAAAAATGGGAAATTGATTCCTCAGTGGCTGAGACAAACTGCTCTGTGAATCCAGCCTGGCTTGTGGATCCTGTCATATGCAGGATCAAGTTTAGAAAAACTCCTTCTTATTTTTTTCCCTCCCAATTTATGCAGGTGGGCTGTGGCACAGCAGCATCATTGACAGGAACCTCATTGACTACTTTGTCCCTTTCCTGCCCCTGGAGCAAAGGCATGTGAAGATGTGTGTGAGGGCTGAAATGGCAGCCCGTGGCTATGCTGTGGATGAGAAGATTGTTCAGGAAGTGGCTGATGAGATGACCTACTTCCCCAAGGAGCAGAGGATCTACTCTGATAAAGGCTGCAAGACTGTACAGGCCAAGCTGGATATTCATGAAGACCTTGTGATGAGAGATACCAACACCAGGGGTTGATTTCCACTTTGGGTCTCCACAGCACTTCCAGAGCTTTTGGAAATCTGTGTATTTGCACTTACACTTTTTTACTGTTGCAGGGAGTATGGTGAAAATACCAGAGTGAGCTGTATGGGCTTTGTAGCTTGTGTGTTTGGTTGTTTTTGTTTTTTTTAATTTGGGTTTGGTTTTTTTTAACTTAACATAGAATTAGGACTTAGATTTTCTAGTGCCATCCTCTGCCATGGGCAGGGACACTTTCCATTGAATCAGGTCACTCATAGTCCCCTCAAGCCTGTTCATCTCTGAACTGGCTGGTACCCCAGTGTTGCCCCCTTTAGTTTTCTTTTAGTCTATAGAGAATTTCTAGTGTGACACACAGCACTGGATACAGCCTCTCCTGCTTTAGTCTTCCAAGTGCTGGGATTATAAAGTATTTAATTCCTCTTTCCACATAAACTAGATTGGAACAAAGGAAAGCAGAGGAATTTTTCCAGGTAGTTGTACTCCGTTCCATGTACACAGTCCTGTTCACATTCACAGGGAAATGGAGGGATGTGTGCTGTGTTCTGAACTCTGATCATGTCTGCAAGGGTGAACTCCTTGTGCATTGCAGTAAGAAGATGATATGGTAGAAATCTTCCTGTGCCTCAGCTGGGCACATCCTACATCTCCTAGTAATATGGGAAGTCATTATGAGCTCCTAGAAATCTCTTAGTAAATAATAGAGAGAGGGCAGGAGAAGAGGAAGTAAGAGCTTGCCCCATGTTTCTTTTGGGAAAAATAAACTGTTAAAGTATTTTTAAAGGGGCTAAGTAAATTTGTGACTCCAGGTCTTTCTAAACTGAGGGACCCATCTGAGAGATCTGTTACAACATAATAGGCCAGTCTTTTGTACTTAAGCAGAAAAAGCAATAATGAGAATTCAGCTGTTGCAGTTTGTCAGATTAATCTGTGTGGGCTCCTGGACCTGAAGTCTGTGAGGTCTTTAGTAGTCCCTCCCTGCTGCTCCTACTGGTCAAGGTGTGGATAATGCTGCTCTCACCTTGCTTGGAAGACACTTGAATTGAAGAAATTATTTTTAATAGTGTATTTTTATGCTGAAGTGTAAGCAACAGCAACAAGCCTCACTAGTTGGGTATGTTTTATAAAAGAATGCCTGTGTGAAAGGGTGAATGATGAGTTAAGAAGCTGGGAAAGATCAATTTAACCTTCACCCAGTGGGGAGGCTGGGTTTTAAACGCTGTTGCAAGCTTTAACTCTTGGTCTCCCATCGCCTGTGTATCGAATGTTGTAATGCCAGACAGAAGTGCCTTTCACTTCGGTGGTTGTACTGTGGTTTTAAATTGGTACAAGGGAGGGGGCTGTTTTTATGCTGCATCATCTATTCCCTCACTTGTTCTTAAACTTCCTTTAAGAGGTAATGCTAATTATACGTCTCATTACAATGATGTTAATTCAAATTACAACAGAGAGTTTAGCGCTCATGTTAAACTCTAAATTAAAAGTGTTGATTGCCTTTTACAGCCCCACTGGAGTTTGTCAAACATTGGCAAACTGTTCACAGTGATGCAATCTCCAGAGCCAAACACTAGCAAGCCATTAACCTTGGGACATTGGACTGTCACTTTTCAGTGTGATGTTTTCCCTCCTAACTGATTTATTCGTAGTTGTATATGCTGCATCCAGTTTCACTTCAAAAAGAAAATATTTGTGCTATTTCAAAACACTAAATACTACTGTACTGCAGTTGGAATAAATCCTAAGTGACTTCTTCTCTCTTGGTTAATCATTTTCAGATACAGGAAAGTACCAGAAAGCTGCACTGCACGTTTCTGTTATACTTCCTTTGTGAGTGTGGGGCAGCTGTTGGCAGCAGCTCACACCTCCCTGAAGGGTCAGTTGTGACTCATTGTGCTCTGAGGAGGCACCAGGGAAGGGCAGGGAGCTGCCTGGGAAGCACAGGCTCTGCTGCTCACTTGGACTTCACTCCTGGGACAGCTCAGCTGCACACCAGGCTCTGGGGCCAGGCTGCTCTGGCTGGCAGGACAGCAGCACTTCCTATTTCAGGATTTAAACCACAGCCTCTGATTTTATCAGCAGTATGAGATCTCAGAACACTCCCTGCAGAAAGCTGAACGAAAGAAGCAGCTGCTTGTGCTGGACACTGGCAAGAACAGAATTCACTCTTGGGACTGCTCAGCTCCTCTCAGCTGGCCAATGGACTGTTTCTCTGGGCAGCAAACCTTTCTCTCATGACATTTGCCTTTAAGTTGTCTGATCCAGCCTTAAATGGCCTATTAAATAATGGCCAAAATTACCCAGTCAGAGCAAGGAGTGAGGACCTTAGCTCTGAAACCATACAGGGGAGGATAATAACAGGATCAGAAGGCTCAAACCTGGGAGTGATTTCAGGCACAGCTCTGTTTTACCCAGATGGAGCTGCTCCTGGCCAGGTCTGCAAAACAGAAGAGATTAAACAGAGGCAGTCTCCACCCTTTCCACATCATTCCTGCTCTCCAGAGGAAGCTCCCATCTACCCTGGGCCATTCAGGGCTGTGAGAAATACTGACCAGCAATGGCTATCAAATACTTGTATTGATGCTGCACTAAGATAGTTCTGGAAGAGCCACAAGACAGCCTGGTTGTACTGATTCTCTTGGTACCACACCACAGTACAAGTTTATCATTACATCTGCTTTTTCCCATTAGCCAGTTACTTGCTATAATAATAATCATAATCAGGAAGTCAAAGAAACAGATAAATAGCTGAGTTCAAAGCACTCATTTGCTGACAATTAGTAGGATTGATAATTAGCATAGCACACACCTTCAGAGCAAGTGGACAGTTGGAGCCTCACTGGCCCTTTTTTTTCCCCTTGCAGAGAAAACTCCAAGATGCTGCCACTGAAAATGTGGGTGGCTTCAAACAGAGCCTGCAGTGTTCAGGCAGTGGTACCACAGTGGGAGGATGTGAGCAGCAGGGTTTAACTGGTCTCTACAAGACAAGTTCATCCTTACTGAGCACACATGCATCCAGGAAATCTGCCTCTACCAAAACCACATGGCTGTAATTAGTATAAACAGTCCAGAAGTGCAGTTTCCATTCCAAGCTTGATTTGTTTCCCCAGATAGCAGAGTCACATCTCCTCCTATCTCTGCCCTTTGAACTGCAGAAGCAGAACCTGTACTCAAGCACAGCTGGAACAGCCAGGAATGCAGTGTGCTCTTCCTCAACATGGAGGAAATTAGTGCAAAATTAATATCAGATCACTGAATGCAAAGAACACCATAAAGTAGCTAAGAAATACATTTCTGATGAGAAAAGTTTATTTTGAACAGCAACTGGAATGTAAAAAGCCTCTGCAGTGCTCACATTCAGAAACAAGTCTGACACCCTTCACAGCAATTTCAGTGGACACATTTTATGGTTTTTTTCTTTTTAAATGCCTTTAGGTTGCCTCCATCCCTGCCTCAAAGGCACACAGTATGGTGAGAAGATGAAAAAGGGAAAACCTTGCAAGCTGACCCCTGAATTCAACATATAAGTGAAGAAGAGAAACCTCTTTTCAATCTCCATGGTGTAAAATTTAATCTGTACACATTTCCCATGACGTTGCAGCTTTTCCACGAAGCTGACTCACCACTCCCAGAGCACAGTTCTCCCTCCTGACATCACTCCTGGGAGAGCAACATAAAGACTAACCTAAACTAGGAACTAAGTACACCAGTGTGGCATTTAAGGATTTTAACTCACTTCCTTGTGATATTAAGTCTGCTCTTGGAGCACTATTCACAACAAAGAGTTTTATATTCTTGGTTTGACACACGGGAAATGTTTTGAAAAAGACAATGGCACTGTATGCCCAGATTTTTAAATTCCAGAATCCCCCGACAACATAGAGTTTTATACTCTTGGTTTGACACATAGGAGGCTAAATTATACATCAGTTTTGAAAAAGACAATGGCACTGTATGCCCAGATTTTTAAATTCCAGAATCCCCCCTTATCTTTACTGGGCCCAAGCTGTTGAAGGCAAAAAGACACATGTTCTATTTTTAATGCATATTCCCACACAGGACCAATGAAGGCTTTCAGAGACACAGGAACTTTGATTAAAATTCTCAATATTGTCTAGAGATCATCCACATCAGAGCAAAATCAAATTAAAATCAGGTTATAGTCTCAGTCCTTCTATACCTGTCAAGAATCTGCCAGAGGGTTCCGATGATCACCACATGATTCAAGAGTCTTGAGCCCTGCCAGATCCAGGAATTCCCAAAGCAGTTCCTTCTTACCTTCAGAGCACAGGGCTGAAGCACTCTGGAGCTGTGATTCTGACAAAAATGCAGAGGCACTGCTGCTTATTTACACACCAGTTAAAAAATAGTGTTCCTTTCTTTAAAAAGTACTTAAAAATGAAATGTCTCAGGTCCCCCACTTTGTGATTAAGTTAAATTTGCTTCTTTGCAGGTCGTAGCAATAAAGCATTAGAAGTCATAATAATAATCCAGCTTTGCATCCACAGTTTTACATCCTTTATCTGAATAGATTCTCTCCTCTCTGGGGAAGTAGGTCATCTCATCAGCTATCCTGCTCACAATGTCTTCATCCACAGCGTAGCCACGAGACTCAATCTCAACCCTGACACACATCTTCACATGTTTGTATTCCAGAGGCAGGAAAGGAATGAAGTAGTCAATGAGGTTTCTGTCAATCAAGGTGCTGTGCCAAAATCCACCTGCAAAGGGAAAGAGGTTTGTTAGTATTTCTCTAGTTAAACACTACCACGGGTTGAATGGGAGCAAGGGGCAGATCACTGCTAAGAATTCTCCTAGGATTTTAGGCACTATAATGCACAAGTCAATACAAGCCCCCTCTCAGGTTACTTTGTGCATAAAATTTTGGACAGACACATAAATGTGGTCCTTTAGGCTGAATGAATGAATTTTGACTGTGCCTGAGCCTTGCTCTCCAGGTGCTGGTCTCATACCTTTCCCTCTCTCACCTAGGGATTGTCTCTCTTATCAGCTCTCCCAGACCAGATTTCTTATTCCTTTTTTTGGAGCTTGTATCTAAACTTTTTAAGAAGTACAGTGAGTTTGCATCCACTGCTAAATTTACCCCTTTTCACCAGAAGTTCTGTGTGAGGAAAGCTGTGAAGCACTTCCCCCAAAATGTGGAGCAAACAGGCTGGTGGCCAAGGTGCACACTGAGCTCCTGAATCCTCACCCATCCTGGGAGCCAACTGCAGGCCCCAAAACTGCATTTTTGCTCCCCACAAGCCAAAAACTGGAGGCCACATCAAGAAGAAACCATAGCTTATAAAAATTAAGCTAAATGCAGCCCATCCCTTTTGTGTAACTTTCACCACCTCAAAACCAATCCCAGCTTTACTCACTATTTTTGTTGTTGAAGACAGACACAGAGAGTGCATTTTGGATATCTGTGAGCTGGATATCTTCCCTTCTCCTCCCATTTCTCCAGAAATCTAGTGCTACCTCTGTTATCTTTTCAGCTCCTGCATTGCTAAGTTAAGAGAAAACAGAGATTGTAGCTGGGGGTAGTTTTAAAAGTTGAAGTTATGAAATAAAAGCATGGAGTGTACAGAACAGCAACCCTGAGAAGCCACTGTTTACCTGAGGAAGATGAAGATGGCTTGTCTGTAGGACACCCCATCCAGCAGCTCATAGTAGTCCAGGAAGGGCTTGATTGAGTCAATGAGCCCTGCGTGCATTTTATCCATTTCATCAAAAATGAAGAGTGAGCGGGGACAGGCGCTCACGTTTCCCCGAATCCACGACTGCAGCTGGTCCTGAGTGCCACAAAAGTGAAAGAGTTTGTGTTGAAAAGACAGAAAAAAAATAGCACTTTCTGTTTATGGAACCATGTCCTTGTTTCAGTGGTGTCATTTTAACAGCTTTGGCTTCTTGACTAAAACATAGTTACAAGCTGTAAATGAAACCTCAACAAAACCTCGTGCTGGTTCTGAAAAATTTTAAGACACCAAGAGACAGGATGGGACAACCAGGAATACTCCTAGATATTCCTATGAAAAGCAAAAATGAAAGTGCACAGTAGGACAAAAAATGGGTCCCACCAAGGAACAGCCACACAAAGCCAAGCTCTGACAAGTCAGATGATGACTTTTGGCAGCACTTTGGTCTAAACAACCTTAATATAAGCAATATTAAATCTGCTACCTGGCAGCACCAGTGAGAAATTGCACCTGCCATCACTGGCAGAAGGAGAAACAAAATTAAACTGTGTTTTAATCAATCAGAAGTTAAATGAAGACAATTACAAGTCCTTCTTACAACACTGCTGACCAGAAAGGCTAATGCTTTATTGCATTGAAAGAGTCTCTCACTTGAGCATTGCATTTTCACCTTGAGTACTGCATTCAAGATCAATAATGCATTAACTGGGGGAAGAGGGTTGGTGTGCTGGTAGATGAATGAGAAATAACTGTTCTGACTATTTTCAGTGACTCATCACTTTTTAATTTATTCTACTCAGTCCCTGAACTGCAGGTGTACTGGGGATAAGCAGCAAGAGTTCCTCCTGCTGCCTCAGGCAGCAAATTTCCCCAGTGTATTCACCTCACAAATGCAGAAAAACATCATTACATTTCAAAATGGCTCAGTTAAAAGGAGGGGGGAAATAAGTTGTAAAAGAGAAAATGTCTATTTCCTCCATTTGGAAATCAGGTTTGTAGAGCATCCTGTTCCCATTTTTAACACATACAAACTGACTATCAACATGCAGTACCACAAGACAGTGGTACTCATTCAAACTGTGCAGTGAACAAAGTCAGAACAAAAAAAAAACCCCATAAAACACATCTCAGCCACTGCTCCATGCTATCTCCCTGCCTACAGAACTGACAACTCCAAATACATTTACCTGTACCTTTCTGACAGCAGAGTATTCTGTGATTTTGCTTTACAGCTTGGAAATGGATCCATAGAAAACTAAATAACCTGCTCAGTGTGCAGTGGAATAGACAGTGATGCCTCAGGGAGCCAGTGTGAGCTTGCCATGGTGCCTGACAAACCTGGGGCTGTTTCCCAGAGTCATGAACTATTTGGTTTTTTTGCAGTGCCTACCAACACATTACCTAACTAGGAATTGTGTTTATCCTTAAGTCAGTCCCATCTCTAAGCAAAATGAAGAATGACAATTAAACTGTATCACTGTTCCCTAAGAGAGGCTCAAAACACACACAAAAAACTTCACATTCACGGGAAAGGTAATCCTGAGGGATGCTAGAATCTACAGGTCTGTGCAGAAGATCACAAATCTGGCACAGCATACATGTTAGTATATAAAACAACATCTAGGTCTGATGACTGATCGTGCCGTGACATTTATAATTCATTGCACACAGCTCATTCTTACCTTGTAGAGATTGATGCTGTGAGCATGAGGAAAGTGTAAAGTTGCCACGAACTGATGGACATATTTACTCTGCAGACCTCTTTTATAAATGCTTTCGGCGACGATCTTACTGACAAAGTTTTTGCCCGTTCCAGTCCAGCCGTGCAAGGAAAGCGCGAGAGGCTTTTTGGCGTTGGTATTGTTCAAGAAGCCTCTCACGGCTTTTACAACCACCTTGCTCACCAAGTGCTGCCCGAACAGCTTCTTGTCCAAGTTCTCCCGCAGAGCTGCATGGAGAGAGCACACGGTCAGCGGCGGGCAGCGGGCTCACCCCGCCCGCGGCGGCGGCCGCCAGCCCCGGGCAGGGGCCGGGCTGGACCGGCGGCCCCCGGCAAGGCCCCGCGGGCTCCGCCCGGCTCCCGGCGCCCTCCCGCCACCTCCCCTCCGCCCATCCCGGCCCCGCACCGGCGGCGGCGCGCGGGTCGTGCCGCTGCAGGCAGCACTCCCTGAAGTAGCAGTAGAGCCGCGGGTAGGAGATGAAGCCGGTGAGGGCCGAGGCGGCGGCGCCCGCGATGGCGAGTCCCACGCTGATGGGCTCCACGGCGCCGGCCGGCGTGAGGAGTGGCAGCAGCACCAACGCCAGGGCCGCCCGCAGCGTGCCCCGCCGCAGCTTCATCGCCCGCCCGGCCCCGCCGCCCGGCCGCCGCTTCCGCCCCTCAGCGCCGCTTCCGCCGCCGCCATGGCGGGTGCGGGGGGAGGCGGGGCCGGCGCTGAGGGGCCGCCGCCATGTTGGGGCGGGAACGGGCGGGGCCGGCGCTGAGGGCTGAGGGGCCGCCGCCATGTTGGGGCGGGAACGGGCGGGGCCGGCGCTGAGGGCTGAGGGGCCGCCGCCATGTTGGGGCGGGCACCCGCTGCTGAGGGGGGCGGACTGCGGCCTCGCGCAGTGCTGTTATTAAATATTGCATTCTGTGGCCGTGTCGCCCGGTGTTAGAATAGAGGAATCAAAGAATCGGCATGGTTAGAAAGACTTTAAGATCATCATGGCCAACCAGCACTGCCACTGTAACCCCTCAACCACTAAAAGCCACACCACGCAGTGCCGCACCCTGAAGCCTCCATCAATGGTGCTCCACCACCTCCCTGCGTAGCCTATTCCAAAGCCTGACCACCCAAACAGTGAAAAATTTTGTTTCTAATATCGAATCCAAATAAATCTCCCCCGTCTCAGCTTAAGGCAATCTGTTCAAGGGATCTTCCACTGACGTGCACAGGGTACAAACTCAGGGGCAAACTCACCCCTGGCCTGGCATGGAAATTCTTCCCCTTCTGAGACTGTCCCTTCCCACCCTGGAGTTGTCAATTTTGAGCAATGGGACAATCTGGCCATCAGCACCACCAAAACCCACAAACCAGGAAAAACCCATCAGCATGAATTCCAGAAAAAAAAATGCTACAATAACTTAAAAAACCACTTTTACTATTTTCAAGTTACAAATTTTCACTACAAGCACCCACACTGCACTTCTGGGGAAGACATGTGGACAAGAAGACAAGATCCCAAGACCTTTACATTTACAAAGCAAACAGCATTGCTGCTTTTAAAGGATCTCTTTTTTTTTAGTATTAAGATGGTGAAAAGAAAAATCTATAAAAGCCACTTAGTTATCTCACTACAAATTGCCAAATGAAAGCTCATTTTCCATTAAAAAACTTCATTTATAAGACTGTATTTATATACAAAGTTACACGAACCAAAGAGTTCACAATCACCTGCAAACTGATTCACTACAAGATCACGCAGGAAGAGCTTTGTAGGTAACATCTGAAGGTAGTGACTCTTCCCAACATCCATCGCAGGGCATTGACACAAAATCCCTTACTGGTGGAAAATAGGAAAAACTCCAGAGACTTCAGTCCACATTCATCAGTATCGCCTGTTCATCTTCTTGAACTTCTCATAGTGATAATCATCCGTGGCTTTTTCATTGAGGGGACGTTTGCGATTTGGAGGAGACCCTTCAAAAGAAAGAGGAGACACTTTAATATCCTGTTCCTTTCACAGGAGACATTTCCTGAACTCTGCCACCTCCCTCAGACAGTCCCTCACTATCTGAGGTTATTGCCTTACACCTTTGCTATTCCACCAAACCTTTGTCAGGTAGCTTTGGCAACACTTCAGTTGTGACCTTCACCGCTCCACCCCTGAGCTGGAGGATGGAGGTCTGTGTCTACAGACATCATCCAGTGTCAGGTGTGATCTAGAGGTGCACCAGCTCTTGGACTTGGATTGCTCCACTCCCACCACCTCAGGACACTCAGACTGTTCTCTGCACAGGACCCCTGAAGAGTTTCAGTGTCCCCTCACAACCACTCAGGTGTGGAACTTACGCTCAGGCTCTGGCCTCTCCGTGTCCCCCACCCTCAGCGGCCGCGGCTTTGGCTCCTCCTTGTTCCTTCGCACTGGCGCATTCAGCTCCTCATGATAAACTGCAAGAAACAAAACCTCAGGTAAGGAATATTATCTGCAGCACTCTTATCCACATGGATACATCTCTATGGCCTTTGCTGCAAGTCATCTTTACCAGAAAGAACAGACACTCAGAACCACCCTTCTTGGAGTTGGTTTCTGTGGTTAATAAGGCAAGATGGGGCAGAGCAAATTTCAACAGCACTATTTCAAGTGGCCCAAACACTCCTCACTTCCATCAAAACACACCAACCTGATTCCCATCACCCCTGTAAGCATGGAAGGACACAGCCAAAGGCTGTCCTTCCTTTAGAAGTCTGCAGCATCAGAGCATCACACAGAACTTAAATTCCCATCTCCTGTCCAGTAAGGTCTGTGTTTGCTTGGCCACCCTGTCTGCTCTGGCAGCCTGCAAACTGGAGTCTCTCCATCACACACCATCATTTCCAGCACACAAGGCACAGCTTAAAGGAAACATCTTGAAATTTATGAGGCAGCGTCAGCTGGGAGTTCAGAAAGCCCAGCCATGAGAAATACATCCCTCTCCTTGCTGATGGGCAGAAGGAAAAAACAAGGCCAGATAGGGTCTGAGCATCCCAGGAAAAGCAATCCTGACACACTGATACATGGCTACATAATTTCTCTGTCCCAGCTGGGTCAGCAGGGACACTCAAGACTTACATCTATTGTGCTGGACATAATTAACAGCCATGTTGGTGGGAACAAAGGAAGTTTCACTGTCTTTCTTTTTGTTCTGCTGCTCTGCCAGCAGCTTGGCCTTGGCCTCTTCAGTTGAGATGATGTTTTTTATTTTTGCACTAGAAGAAAAAAAAATACTCGTAGTTAGAAAGGACGGCAGGCCCAGAAGTGCTAAGTGCATGGGATTGGAGGACAGTAACAGCACTGCTGTGGCACCTGGTGCAGTTTTGGAGAGAGGAGGCAGTGCTCCAGAAACAGACACTTTGTTTCAAAGGCAAAATGGAAGCTCCTATCTTGGTGCATGGCTTCAGTGCAGGACACAAAGGGGTCCTGCAGAAAGCTGCTGGGGTCAGGTCACAGAGGAGCCTTTTCCCAGCAGTCACAGCATGGAGCTGCACCGAGCCCCAGGGCTGGGCAGCAGCAACCCAGAACAAGGCTCCATCCCACCCCATCCAACCTGGGGATGTGCAACCCAGGCACGGTGCTGCTCATGCTGCCAGGGCTGCCAGCACCCACAGAGCTGTGGAACGTACTCGATCCCCAGGTCCACTTCAGGAATGCCGCTCAGCATCTGGTTGGACAACATCTCCTCAGTCTTCTTGGCAGAGGAGACACGGATGTTCTCTGGCAGCTCGTACAGGGAGTCCTCAGCATTCTTAAGCTTCACCTTCTGCTCCTCGTTCTCCACAATTCCCTTTCTCTTCTTCAGCTCAGTCTCAATGTACTTCATCCTAAACAGCAGCACACAAAGGACAGTGTCACCATCGTATTTTCTGGAAAAATCCCTTTGCCAGGATTTCTGCTCCTGGGAAGCTGAGAAGCCTCAGAGAAAAAGGAAAACAATATTATCTCATTTGTTTCTCCTGTGTTTTGCTGCTTTGGAATGTGGTTTGGAGATTGTTCATCCAGCAGGGGGTTTCATGTGAATTGTTTTTACTTAATGACCAATCACAGCCAAACTGTGTTGAGAATCTCAGGAGAGTCACGAGTTTTTGATTAGTATCTCTCTAGCTTCCTGCCAGTATCCTTTCTGTATTCTTTACTATAGTTTAGTATAGTTTCAGTTAAGCATTCTTTAATATTATATAGATAATAAAATAATAAATTAGCCTTCTAAGAACGTGCAGTCAGATTCATAATTTCCTTCCTTTGTCGTGGTCTCAGAAAATACCTCAGGACAGGGCATTTAATTCTGTTCCTGTACTTCTGTTCCAGCACTGCTGGAGCACAGCTGCATCCCTGTCCTGATAGCTGGGAGAGAGGAAAGAATAATCTCTCCAAAAGCACTCAGCTAATATTAGCGGCAAGAATTAATTGTCCAAGAAACACTCAGATCCTCCAAGGTCTTATCAGCCAGCAGGGAAGGCTCCCAGTGGGATTTAGTGCCAAGCTGGCTGGCTGGCACCTCCTAGCTTTGTCCATGAAAAAGCTTCTCAACTCCAGGAGGCAGGAAGTAAAAGGGCAAGGGAAACTTTCAGTGAGAACTGGGAAGATTTCCTGGGACTACTCAGAATCCACAACATAAAAAAAAAAAAAGGGTGATGATTCCACACCAGAGACACAACACAGCACGACTCACATGTCAGCATCTTCATCCCTCCTGTTGGTTTCTGCTGAGAAGGAAGTTCCCAAGTTCAGATCTTCCTCTTCATTAATCCTAAGAGGAAACCACAATGTTTACAGGTTTTGGTGTGGTTTTTTTTTGTGTCTGTTTGGGTTTTTTGGGAGAGGTGTGTGTGGTGGGTTTTTTTAAAAGTAATTTAACAAGTTAGAGCAAAAGTAACTGGTCAGACTGACACAACCTCTGATTAATTAATTACCAGTTGCCATTAAATACTAGTCCAGGGACAGATTTTCAGAGCTCACATGCATTTACCTGTCCTTGCCTCTTTCTTTCAGCTTCTTCATGTCCACCATCCCCCCAGATTTTATCTTAAATGGGTCATCCTGTAAAACAAGAAATAAAAACCCCTGAAGCTTCCCTTTAGTTTAATGCCAGTTTTCAAAATCTGGATAAAACCACAGGAAGCATTTAGGAATTGAGCTGTGACACCAGCCTGCCCCAGGCTGCACTCACAGTCAGTGCTCTCACACCACCACACCTGAGCCCCGAGGTGGTGGAACTGTCCAGCACTTACCACAAGGGTGGCTTCTTCCTGCAGCTTCTCTCCCACCAGCAGAGCTACAGCACTGGCCAGGCAGATCAAGAAAGAAGATAAAATTCAGCAGAAGGAAACACAGTACCAACAACACTGCACTGCTTTATCTCTCTCTAAGTTTCCCTGTCTTTTCCATCCTTAGGCCTTAACACAGAAACTCCTCTGCCAGGAACATAATTTTGGCAGTGTCTGACATAATGGTTTGTACTGGAATGAGGCAGATGACAGGAGAGAAAGTGAGTGTCACATCCCAGCCCTGCACAAAACTCGATTTCCCCTCCCCAGTGCCACATCCCTTACCTCACCCCATTGGGCCGCTTTCTGAGGCTCTGAACTTCTTTGGCCTCCTCAAGTTTTAACCTAAAGAAGAAAATACATTTGACTTGGTACTTGATGCTTTGGTTTTAATTAGTCCCTTTGATTTTCTGCATTTAGAATTTTCTATTCAATGTTGCCTTAAACCTCTGCATATCAGCATCCACTTTTTGGGTTCAAGTTTAATACATATTTTCTATTTATTTAAGCAATCCCACGCATTTGAGCAACCAGAAAAAAACTAAAAGCAAGACACCTGCTGGATTTGTTCCTCACTGATACCTTCCCTGAGCTGAGGAAGGCAGCACCAAACACTGAAAGGCGTGAAGAAGAAACCAGTTTGGGAAGGACGAGCCAAAATACATCCAGACATGAGAGAAGAAAGTTGGTGAATTGAAATGAAGAGTTTCTCCCTAAACTGAGAGGAATCCGTAACTTCTGGGGTCACGTAAGGCTGTGACGCACGCTGTGACGTCACTCCACAACACAGCGGTTCAGCATGGCAATGTGACGTGACAGCACAGCCGTACGTGACGATGTGACACGACACGATGTGGTGACCCCGGGACACCGCGGGGCCACAGCCCGCACGGGCCCCGGCCCGGCCCGCCCCTCGGCCGCCGTCGGGGTTCCCGCTGCGCCCGGCCCCGTTCCCGCCGGCGCCCGACCCACCTGACCTCCTCGGCGAGCTGCTCGTCCTCCTCCTCCTCGTCCTCGTCCTCCCTGCGCCGCCGGAAGGATTTCTGCCCCGGCATCGCTCCGGCCGCCGCGCCTCGGCCGCCTCACCGCGGCTTCCCTCCCGCTGCCGCGGCGCGCGGCGATGACGCCGCAACCCCGCGACGAGGCCGGGGGACTCCGCCCCTGTGCCCGCACCTCGGCCGCCTCACCGCCGCGGGGCCGGCGAGCTCCGAGCCCGGCAGCGCTCCGAGCCCGCCCGGGCCCGGCCGGCAGCCCTCGCGCCACCCCCTCACCCCGGGCCACGCGCTGTCTTCTCTGGGAAGCCCTCGTGTAAGTCACGGGGCTCGTTCTGTTCTCGCTGCAATCCCCGCAGCGCAGCCGCCGCCGGTGGCCGGTGCCTGTCAGGGGCGCCGTGGGGAGCGCGGGTCGCACAGCCGGGTTTGCAGCCCAGCCCTCGGGCGGGACGCGGCTCCTCCAGGCCCGCTGCCCCAGGCGCCGAGCCGCTCTGCTGGGTCGCTCTGTCCGCCCCTCACAGCAGCGTTCCTGCGGGCCGAGCCCCGGCCCCGCGGGGTCAGCGCCGCCGCCGCCTCCGCTCGGTCCCGCCCCGCCCNGGGCCGGGCGGAGGGAGGGCGGGCGGGCCGGGGATGATGCAGCAGCAGCAGCAGCAGCAGCCGCGGGGGCTCCGGGCCAGTGCTGCCGGGCCCCGGCCCTGGGGCGGCCCTGCACCCCCCGGGCCCGCTGCCGACCCCGGAGCGGGACCTTGCGGCTTCAGGCTGTTTGTGTCCAGCCCCGCTGACCGGCAGCTGCAGCGTCTGGCGGGAGGGGAGTTGTGTTCTGTGGGTCTGCTGCGCTTGAGGAATGACATAGCCGGCAAGGAGGGGTTTCCCGCAGGTGGTTTGTGCGTGAAAGCTAAATCTCTAGGTGATCGTTGTGTTGTGACCTCCCAGAATGAGTGTTCAGTCCTGCTCTCCTTTGCACATAAACTTCCTGCTTTTCCCATACCTGATGCAGCTGTGAGCCAGCAGCACCTGCTTTCTGCTTCTGCCTTGTCACTAGGGCAGTTTGGTAAATATTTCTTTCTTCAGGATCTCAAGTATAAAATGCCTCAGAGCACAACTGCAGATACTTCTTTCTCTTGGTAGGTTATGCAAGACCAGACCTGGTAGTTGTTTTGTAGCTGAACAGTGCAAAGATTTCTTTCATTTGTGCAGTTTCTCTGAAGAATGTCAGCCTGCGAGGATCTGAAACTCTTGACAGCTGGCTCTAGCTTTGGTACAAAACCACACAGTTGTTTTCAGAAAAAAAAACCAAAAACCCAACCAACAAAACCCTAGAAATGTGTTCTGTGGAAGGCAGAGACGCTGGGTTTGGCAGCAGTTGCAGCGACTGAAAGTAGGTTGCAGCTACGGAGGAATTGTTCTGACATGTTCGTGTGCTGTCCTCCCTCAGTGGTGCTTGGGAGAGACAGGCTGAAGGACTTGTTCTAGGGTGACTTCTTTTCCCATCATGCACAGTACATTTTGACAAGCACAGTTCAGCTCTCTGGCAGTGCTTTTATCAAATTCCTGCTTTCCTGAGCAGAATTAGGGCTGTGTGTGCCAGCTGTAGCTCTTAGGGCAGAGTCGTGGGAAGGCAGAAGTTGAATATTTCCTTCTGAACAGAACAGTCACAAACCTTATTCTGGTGTGTGTGGTCAGGGCTGAGAGGCAAAAATGAGGTTTTCCCTGCACTGTTCAGAAAGGGAAGCACTGTGAGGGAAGATCAGCACCCCAGTGCTGGAGAGTTTGGTTTGGATTTTGAGGAGAGGGGTGGTCCCACGGAATGCTCTGAAACCATCCACATCCAGAAGACTCTACTTAACAAAGTGTGCTTCAAAACCAGTTCCCAGTTAGCTTAAGCTGGTGAAGATATGAGGCCTGCAATTCATTTTAAACCAGTATTTTGTTCATTAGATTTTCTGCAGACCATCTGGGAGAGAGATAAGAAATCAAGGATGGTGAAATAGCAAATGTAGCATTGATTTTTTTTTTTTTTTAAGTTGGACAGCTGATGCATTTGGGGAAAGGGGTCTGTTTTGGTGAAGGAACTCAGAGCCTGAAATGTCTCAGTTTTATATGTTAGTCAAAGCTACTGTGCTCTTGTCATTTGTATTTTAAATCAATATTGGTTACACAGTGCTATGTTCCTTCTCTGTGAAGCTGCATGAAATTGCTCTGTTGTTTGTTAAGCCTCTCTTCACAGGTTACTGAGATCCAGGTCAGCACCCCTGTGGTGTTTTCTACCATGCACATATGATTTCTTCTCCCTTTGCTCCTCCCATCAGTTTACTGAGTTCCAAATAACTGGGAAAACATTGTAAAATTAACTTTGAGGTTTATCTTCTGCCAAGACAAGGTGCTAGGCAAGCTTTTCCACTCCCAAGATAAGTGTTACTGATATAAACTACTCGTTTATAATTTTCTTTTCTCCCTCCTGTCAGTGATTCAGACCAGATAACACTGGGAATTGTTTCAAATGTCCTCAAAATGTGAAAAAAACCAGAGTGCAGCAGCCATGCAGCTGCTGGAGTCATTAACATCGAGTTCATCAGATTTTTCCACTTCTTTATTGCAATGATGTGGGCTCTTCACATCTGCTTCATTTCCAGCCAACTGTAATATTTTGGATCCTTGTCTGTGCTATTAATATCACTTATCTTCTTTTCTACTTTTTTAGCAGCCATGAGCAAGGTTATTTAAACTATGCTTAAGAAACACAAACTCTTTTCATTTTTTTAAAACTGCATGTTACTGAGACATATTTGAAGTGTTTTACATACCCATGGACCACCATAAAAGTGTTTATTGTGTTCATAAGCTATGAAATCATCTGTTTTTGTGGTGCTTGGATGGAGAGCTGGGTGGAACTGTTGTTTTGTCCTGACTTTCAGTTATGTGGCTCACACTGTTAAAAATCTGCCCATGAAATGGTAAATTCCTCAGAGACTGGAGCCTGCTTATCAGTGTTACAGTTCATTTAAGTCTATTTCCCTCTTGCCCAGCTTCATTTAGAACTAATCATATTTTTAGTGTTTGATGAAGTGGTGTAACAAGGAAATGCTGGATTCAGATCAGCACAGTTGGGTGCACGAAGCTCATAGACACCACAGGCTAAGTGCTGGTCATGGGCTGCAGCACCTTTCCCTTTTCATCAGAGTTTCATGCAAATGAGCTAATTAGATTTGTATCTGTGCAGCTGAAGCTGTGCCTGTGTGCTGAGCACCTCCCAGCATTTCTGAAGGCACATTCCATGATATGGATTATTAGCTTTATTTGTCTCTGTCTCCTCCCCATGGCTTTGCTCCTTCCCTACAATGCAGACACTCAGCAGTGGGGCCAGACTGTGCCAGGTTTGTTCCAATCTCTGAACCTTAAAGATATCTATGGAACTCTAATATGCAAAACATGCCCAGGTATCTTCTTACAATCTGACTTGTAGTGAAAGGAGCCATCCTTTTTTGTCCTAGGAAACCCTCCTCACATGAGTGTTGGTGAAAATGGGGGACACAAGGGACATCTGTCCCCACCTGGATTCCATAGGAGAGGTGACCAGGGATGATCTGCTGCTCAAATCCAAGGTACAGGGTTGTGGCTCTCAGTTCTTTCCCTTTTAGCTGTTGTGTATGGAATTGCATGTTTGCTTTTTGAGGAAAACGCTGCCTATCTCCAGAGAGAAACTCTCCTTCCCCCACTGATGTACCCCCATGTCCCATAAAATCACCCTTTGTGACCCCACAAATTTCTCTCAGTCATTTTATCCTGCTTGAGTGTGGTGCAGCTGTGTATTTGATTGGAAGTGTGGTGAAAGGGATGGAATACTATGAGCTGAAGGTTGGCTGTTCTTTAGAGAAGTTTCTTACTCTTTAAGGACTTGGTTACTTAAAAACCAAACAACAAGCCTTCTTTTTTTATCAATATGCAGGGAACTTGCCAGTCTTGTGGAGCTGTGGGACCAAACCTCTGGGCTTGTCTTCAGGTAAAATGGCTTGTTGGTGTGCATGATGCAGTGGAAAAAGAGTGGGCAGCAAAGAAGGGGCTCACAGTAGAACTGTACACTGTTTTTTTGATGGATTCCAAGGAGGAGACTCTCCAGGTGAAAGGGTAACACTGTCACAATGTGACAAGATGTAACAGTTCAGTCCCTGTAGGGGATTGTCCTTGCTATTCCCAGTAGGAACTGGAATTCCCCAGTGGTGGTTGTTGGCTGGGTGTTGCCTCTGCTGGCACCTGTGGAGGGGCTGCAGGGTGATGCCTTGGAAGTGAGGAGGGAGGGAATCCATGGGACATTGGGGCAGGCAGGGACTGTTTATTTTGACACTGGAATGCCCAGGCTTGGGGCTGCTCAGATGAGATCCCTGTTGGGGTAATGGCCTTGGAGCAGAGACTTTGCCTGGGTGCAAAGCTGGTTCCAGGTTTTCTTTCTTAAATCACTTCTAAATTTTCATCAGTTCTAAATTTCCATCTTGTTTTGGGCCCTGAATAAAAAAAAACAGGTTAGAAAACTAGGATGATAATTCTGAAGTTGCTGCTGCTGCTCTGACTGGAGTTACAGATTGCTTTCTGAAGAGTCTAACATTGTGTGCCCATTGTGCTTTGCCTCTCTCCCCTCTCTAGATTGGTTGTGCTTATGTTGGTTGTGGGGAGTCCTTTGCTGACCACAGCACACTTCATGCACAGGTGAGCTTTTCTCTGTTCCCCACATTTAAACAGAATTGCATTTTCCCTATCCCATGTCCTGGCAGTCCTGTGCTGCAGCCCAGGCCAGCTGCCAGAGGAGATGTGCTGTTTCCTGTTCCATTTGCAGGCCAAGAAGCACAACCTGACAGTGAACCTGACCACGTTCCGTGTGTGGTGCTATGCCTGTGAGAGGGAGGTGTTCCTGGAGCAGCGCCTGGCAGCTCAGCCACCCTCAGCCCCCACAAAGTTCCCTGAGCAGGTGGGGCTGTGTCACACAGGGCAGGGCTGGGAGCCTGGCAAGCTTTTGTTTGCCTGGTGGAAAATCAGCCATGTGATTCCTGCCATGGTGTGGTGTTTGCTGTGGTGGGGATACCTTCACTGACAGTGGCTGCCTGTAGCCAGGGGACCACTAGCCCTGACTTACAGGGTGTCCCAGCAAAGAGACAAATGACTTAGGGGTGGGAACTAGATAAGCTTTGTGGTCCCTTCCAGCCCAGGCCATTTATGATGCTATGATTCTATGACTTGAATATCCATTCTGACTTTATTTTTAACCTTTCCAATGGGGTATCTGCATGTGAGAAGAACCTGTCACATTTTCATTTCCAATGCATGGCCCATGGAAATTTCAGCTGTCAGACCAGAAACACAATGTACTTGTGACACTGCTGCTCATTCCTGATGTTTCTTATCATGTGTACTGGAAGCAGTAATGGCACTATTTCCACTCCCTGCCCTCTCAGTGAGAAGGGTAGACAGTGCAACCTGTTCTTCCTTCTCCTTCTACTTTTCTTGGAGGCTGGCTTGATTTATATGTAAGATAATATCTCTCACAGCTCATCTTTCAAAGCAGGCCTGTGACTGATGCTTATTTCTCTGTCTTTAATCTAGGATTCTCCTTTGCCTGCTCACCCTCTGAAAGCTGTTCCCATTGCAGTGGCTGATGAAGGCGAATCTGAATCTGAGGATGATGATTTGAAACCAAGAGGTAACTTTGCATTGAGCTGATGAAAGGGCTGGCAGGGCAACTCTGCAGTCTGTAGGATCTGCACTGAGAGGGTTCCTGGCAGCAGAACGTGGAGACTGCCTAGAAAGGGCTGCATTCCCTCTCCTTGGGGAGGAATATAGAAAGCAGCACATCTTGAAAGTGATTCATCCCTCTCTTGTTTGTGCTTTAGGCCTTACTGGAATGAAAAATCTTGGGAACTCCTGCTACATGAATGCAGCACTTCAGGCTCTCTCAAACTGGTAGGCATTAGGGCTTTCAGTGTTGTCTTAACTGACTTCACTAAATACCAAAAGTGTCACCTCTGATTTGAAACCTTCATGAGTCTTGCAAAGAGAGATTAGCCAGGATGGGTCAGAAAAAAATAGTGGTTTTTTAGGGCAACAGAAGTGTAGGAAATTGAGGGACCAGTCAGCTCGTGGCTATGTACAAGACTCATGTTTGAATGAATGCTTGAAGTAAAACTTCATCATTTCTGTTGCAACAGAAATTATTTATCCCAGAGAAAGCCATGCCACGTCTCTTTATTCTTCCCACTGATATCATTCTAATAACCTATGTGCTAAAATTCTCTAGCCATCCTGCTGAAACTCAGTTCCAGGATATTTTCTGTACTGAGGGCAGGTTCAGATCAGCCTTTTTCATTTGACCCAAGTGAGGAGTCACATCTGCATCTGGAATCACTTCTTCCCTTGGTTTAAAATCAGTGCCTTAAGCATGCTTTTGATAAGACCTGCATGAAGTTTTGATAAATAAGTAGAAGCAGAGGAGAAATTTCTGTGGGCTGAACTGTTCTCTTTTTCCTTCTCTTGTAGCCCACCCCTCACACAGTTTTTCCTGGAATGTGGAGGACTGGTCCGTACGGATAAGAAACCTGCCCTGTGCAAAAGTTACCAGAAGTTGGTGTCTGAGGTTTGGCACAAGAAACGGTGCGTGGTGACCCCTGACCTCCCCTGGCCAGGCTTCTGAGGTGTGTTAGTTCTGAGGTCTGGCATCAGCAGAGAGGAGATCTGATCCTCAGGGACAAGTGCATTGTCTGAGGCAGTGATTAACCCCTGTGTGGATGGGGATGTGGGGGTTCCCTGGGATCCAGGAGATCCCATGTCTTGCTGCTGGTGATGAAATGGGTACATTGATGTCAGTAAAAATAATTCATTCTTAATATTACAATTTTTAAAAGAGAGAGTTTTTTAAAAAATATAATTCCCCTCTTGGCAATGAAGAAAAATGATGGAGTAAGGGAATACTTGGGGCTATCTCCAAGTATTTTACATGGACTTCAGTGGCCAGCACTTAATTGCACTGCTCTTGATTAGCAGAGGAATTGATGATTTGCATGGAAAAAGTGATTCAGAGATTTTTATTGAATAGAGGGGAAAATGCAAGTGACATTTTGGGAATTGTTTGCTATTGATTCAAATTCTGGACTAGTTCAAAGAACAGTGCAAAATTATGTAGCTCTGTTTAAATCTGAAGATGTCTGCTCTCTGCAATAAATTAAACCCCATCAAAACAGGAATTTAAATGGCATTGCATGTTTGCCTCAAGTTCATTATTAACAAGGAATAAGTAAGATATGGAGCAAGGTGAACTGTGTCTTTGTGAAGGAGGAAGCTGCAGGGTTTGAAGCAATATCATGTCATTTTAGCGTTGATTGAATTTATCTCATGTGCTGGGTGGTCAGCCTGCCCAAATTTTGAGACAAACATGTTGCTGGAAAATCAAACAAAGTAACTAATTGCTAAACTCTGCTCTGGAAATAATCATTCCCCCACTCAAAATGTGACAGAGCTGTAAGTGCACTGTGTTTTGGGGAAGGGTCTCTCTGGAAAGACAGACTGAAGTGACTGCAAGGTGTTTCTGTCTCTTGCTGTCTTTGTCACCCAGCTCATGCAGAAATTTCTGCTCAGGCTTTGCAGGTGCATAATTATCTCTTGGCCTCCTTAACTATACACCACACCCTCTTATGGCCTGTTAGACAAACTGGCTCCAGGCCCAATAAGTAAACTGACTCTTTCTTTTTTCTTTTTCCATGTCTGAACAGCCCGAGTTATGTTGTTCCAAGCAGTCTGTCCCATGGAATCAAGCTTGTCAATCCCATGTTCCGAGGCTATGCACAGCAGGTGGGCCTGAAAAAACCCATGCCATTGTTCCAAAGACAGAGGGAATTTCATTTTTGCAGTGGTGGTGCTTGTGTTTAAAGGAGGAGCTTGAGCTCAGGGGTCATGGCCTTTCTCTGTGAATATCAGTGATCTGATGGAGCACTTGGATGGGATTTGGGAGACCTGGATTCTTTTCCAGGCTTGCCTCTGGCTTGTTGGTACCAAATCAGTTCATTTCTTCCTGTCAGCTTGCTCATCTCTGAAATGGTGGTGGTCAAATGTTTTATAAACAGCTTTGAGATCTATTGATATCTGCTGTATAGGAGTTTGGTATTATTTATTCATGTCAGAACTGAGGAACCTGGATAAGTCTGCACTAAAAATTCAAAGATATGAATGTTCTATATTCTTTTTCTGGGGAATTACAGCAAAACTAAGTCTTATTTAAAGGTAGTATCCTTTTTTTCTTTTGAAGTCTTTATCAGCGTAGCTCTTCTGTTTGTTCTTTATGACAAAATGTAAACAACAAACTATGATTAGAAAATTTACTAGAGAAGTGACAGTGCATCAAAACTAATAGTGACAAGAAATCAAAACAAAGAATAAAAATAATGATTAATGAAAGAACTTCTGTATTTGTCTTTGATGTGTAATACATTGGATTGGAAAACTCTGATCTGAAGAGATAAATTTGAAAGGTAGGCAGGGCAGGCTAAAAGCCAAACTTCATAAAACAACTGAAAGGTCGTAATTAACTTTCTGCAGTTGTCAAAATACCATCTTGCTTTCCAGCAGCTCCTTTGAAGCCAACGTATCAGCTCTTTTACCATGTATTATGAATGTAGGAGCTTGCAGCTAGACTGTATAGCTTTGAGTTTCTGGTTCCCCTCCCTGTTTATTAAAGATTTTAATCTGCCCTCTCTAAGAGGTGGCTTGCCGTGAGCAGAAGTCAGTGTTCCTAAGATGTGTTTGTGGGAAGGAGTCTGTTCCCCAGGGCCTGCTGTTTTCATCAGGTTTCTCCTTGCTTTTCCCCTGTTATCTGTGGCAAACCCTGATAAAACCACTCCCGGTTTGCCTTCTACAGCTGCTCTCTGTCTTTTCAGTCTTTCAGCTGAAGATATCCAGATAAAAAATTGTGCCTTTAATTATGTAGGAGTTAAAGCATTTGTGACAGACAGGCCCTTTGGTGCATGGCCCTGCTTCAGCTGGGTCTGTGTGCTGCAGAGCAGGCTCACCTTTGTGGGCACTCTTGGAATCAGCTGTCAGTGGAGCCACCTCCTCTTTTTCCTCTCTCATTTGTGTTTCTGGCTGGATGCTGACATGGGATCTTGGTTTTCAGGACACACAGGAGTTCCTGCGATGCCTGATGGATCAGCTCCATGAAGAACTGAAGGAGCCAGTGGTTGCAGAGACGAGGGACTTGGACACCAGCGACCAGGAGGACAAGCGGGAGGGCGACCGAAGCCCTTCCGAGGACGAGTTCCTCTCCTGTGACTCCAGCAGTGACAGGGGTGAAGGGGAGGGCCAGAGTCGGACCTCGGGGAGCATGGGCAGCAGCTCCCTGGCAGAGACAGAGCTGCTGATCCAGGATGAAGCAGGGAGAGGCATCTCAGAGAAAGAGAGGATGAAGGACAGGAAGTTCTGCGGCCATCGGCGCAGCAACTCGGAGCAGGTGGATGAGGATGCAGATGTTGATACTACGATGATGCCAGTCGATGGCAGAGCCTCACCTGAGATGCTGCCAGCTCCCTGTCCTGCCAGCCCGTGTAGGACACCAGGTATACCCCTCTTTCAGTTGGGAGGATGTGTTACCATCCTCCACAGGCACTGTGGGGTAGTGCAGTGGCAAACACAGTGTGATTGTTCCTTCTCTGTGTTTCAAAAGATTTGGCATCCAAGGTTTTCCTCAGTCCCTGCCTTTGTGCACAATTGCTTCTGTAAGGAAGTGTACTTGGTGAGCCAGAAAGGTGCTTAGGTAGGCTGTGAGCTGAGTAAAGGCACAGCAGTGAGAGCTGCCTCTGCCAAGCCTGCACTGTACTGATGCCTTTTAAGAAAAAAGGTTTGGTATGTGTACATCTCTTTATTTGATATGCTGGCCTGGGGAAGTACTAGCTGTGGAAAAGACATGGCAGAAGGTATTTGCTAACGTTGGACTGTGGACTTTGGGGAGAGAAAAGGGGAGAGGCACAGTTTGAGCATTTCTGTGTCTCAGGGAAAAGAAAAGAGCAGCAGTGTGGAGTCACCTCAAGCTGAACATACCCGATCTTTCAACGCTTCTTTATGTAAGAGTCTTACTCTGCCAGCTGGCACTGAAGGCAGCAATGCTGTCTGTGTGGTTTAGGGCTACAGGAGCAAGCTGCAAAATCTAATTAGTCATAAGTGTGAAAAAATGGCAGGTTGTTTTCTGGGTTTTTTAGTATGTAATTATTAGCTGTTAGGTACAGCTCTGTATGCACTGTCTCCTGTGACTGAGAGAGCTGTGCCTGCCAGCCTGTGCAAGCAGGACAGTTAATGGACACTGAACTGTGCCTTTGAGAAAGATTCTGTGCTGGAGCACAGAGCTAGGCTGACACAGATTGCAGTGGAGTTGCCTTTCATAGCTGGGGTTTTCACCAGTGCCCTTTTCCCTGCCCTTTTTCCCAAACAGAACCTGACAATGATGCCTATGTGCGCTGCTCCTCGCGCCCCTGCAGTCCAGTCCATCATGAAATGCACTCCAAGCTCTCCAGCAGTCCTCCCCGCTCCAGTCCTGCCAGGCTTGGACCTTCCTACATACTCAAGAAAGGTAGTGCAAAGAGGGATTGCTGGGAGGCACAGGGGGGGAGCATGTGGAGGAGGGGAGAGAAGGAATCCATCATGATTCTTGATTAACAGTTGTAAGAAGTGCTGGTTCCCCTGGACATCAGTGTGTTCTAAAATAGTATTTGGCAAAGACTACAGTAAACCTGCAGATAAAGTCAAGCTCTGGGCACAGTGATGTTCTAGTGTGTTCTTATACTGGAGCCTGAAATGATCCATGTCTGTATCTCTGTGCTGTGTTTGCCATTAATAAAATGGCTCTCAAGTCCCAGGCACAAGCTCTGTCCCTTTAGGGGAGTGTGGAAATACATAAACATTTGCCTGCCAGACTTGAATTTCATGGCATGTGGGCCAGAGAACTGTAAGATGCTGTTATTGATAGAGCTTCCTGCCTCTTGTACATCTTGGGCTCACAGGAGTGGAGTTAGGCTGCAGATGTCCCTGCAGTGCTGGGAGCACTGTCAGGCTGCAGGATGGAGCCTGGCTTGTGTTGTTATCAAACTGGTCCCTTCATCCCAGAGCAAATTGCAAATCAAAATCCCTCAGTGCTGCACAGTCTGCAAACAATGGCTTGTGCTTGTACCACTGTCCCTGCAGCTGCTGCATGAGGACATTCTTTCTTCAGCCCCTTGGCTGAGGTCAGCACAGCTGCAGATGTTGTGGCTGCATGAAAACCACTCTGTCTGCCTGCACGTGTGTGTGGGGATGGGGTTTGTTGTTAAACAAAACTTGCATTTGGCCAGTCCCTGCTGTGGAGAGTCCTCTGCAGTGCAAGACACTTGGGGAACACGTGGTAAATGTCAGAGGGGGAAAAAACCCACAAAGTACAGAGGCAGGTGAGGGGGAGAGGAAGTGAAATGCAAAGCTTGGAGCAAAGTGTCACAAGGCCTCAGAAAACCAGGGACTGTCTGTGGCAGGGCTGGTCTTCTAAATGTGTAAAAGGCTGGAAACAGGAGTTCCAGTACAGCAGTTTCTGTCTCCTGAGAGCCAGCTGGTGTTGGTTCAGTTGGCTTCCTCTCCCTGTGTGTACCACACACAGCAGCACAGTGCTCTCTGTCTCTTCACAACTTGCCTCACCATGTCCCTGGATGGGGTCTGAACATCAGGACAATGCTTGTCCCGTGTTCTTATGTGGTTGTGTGACTCTGTGGAGACCCGAGACTGAGAGGGCCATTCCCTGTTTTCCAGCCCAGATGCAGGCTTCTGGGAAAAAGAAGAAAGAGCTCCGTTACCGCAGCGTGATTTCCGACATCTTCGACGGCTCCATCCTCAGCCTGGTGCAGTGCCTCACCTGTGACAGAGTGAGTGTCCTGGGCCCTCCCAGCCACCAGCACGACCTTTGTGCTTGTAGATCTCTTCCTAGAGAATGCTGCTGCTCTTTCCAAGCCCTGTGGGATGCAGCTCATGTGGCCTTAGGTGATGGCAGGGGAGGTGTGAGACTCTGCCGTGCCAAGGAGATGTTTCTGTGTTTGTTGATCTGTGTTACTGGGTTGACCCAGCAGTGTCACATTCAGAAAACTGAGTCCAGTGCTACAAAACCCATGACAGAAGTCAGTGCTGACAGCAGGGAAGAATAATTAGCCACAGGGAGTTGCTCCTGCTGCCAGCTCAGGTTTCTTGCCTAGGCTAAATCCAAGCAGTGATAAAAGGTGATGAAGGTCAGGTGCCAGCTCCATTACACACATGGGAAACCCTGACCTGTTCCTCTTGGATATTTCCAGGTGTCTACAACAGTGGAGACGTTCCAGGACCTGTCACTCCCAATCCCTGGGAAAGAGGACTTGGCCAAGCTGCACTCTGCCATCTACCAAAATGTGCCAGCCAAGACAGGAGCGTGTGGGGACAACTATGCCTCCCAAGGCTGGATTGCTTTCATCATGGAGTATATCCGGAGGTGTGTTCCCTCTGCAGCACCTCTGTTCCCTGGGACTTGCCCTGCAGTGCTGGAAGGCAGCTGTCCCTAACCAGTGCTGTTAACATTGGGATGTCAGCTGGAACCTTTCCTTAGAGGACAGTGTGTGGTGCCTCACAGGGCTTTGAGCCTTTTCATGGGCACCAGTTGTTACTGCTCCTCTAGGTCTGTCACACACCTTGAGAGCTCTTGTGCAGCTGATCACCCCTCTCTGCTGCCTCAGACTTGCCCTCCAGAGCAAAATCATTCCTGGTGTAGTTTTCCAAATCATTTCCAGTTTGAGTAGGAGCATCAGCTGAGAGCAGCTGTGCTTTCCCTGCTCCTCTGGGATGTGGGATGAGCTTAGGACCTACAGCTAGAAGGAAATTTATCATCCACTTGGGGTTTTGTATGACAAAGCATTCAGCTATTTTATTTATATCTCTTAATCCCTTCTCCTCTGCAGATTTGTGGTGTCCTGTATCCCTAGCTGGTTTTGGGGTCCTGTGGTGACACTGGAGGATTGCCTTGCTGCTTTTTTTGCAGCAGATGAGTTGAAGGGTGAGTTTTTTCAGTGAGTTCTGACAGCATGGAGGAGCATTCCATATGCATTTTGAAGGCAGATTAAATCTCCTAGAAATCCTGCCTTGGTCAGGATTGCAGCATGATGCAGTGTCACTGGAGACTGGCAGTGCCAAGAGTTGGCAGCTCAGCATCTCTGAGCAGGAGGGAACTTTTCTACCTGTTCAGGGATGGGAAATCTGGGTGAGAGTGTCCTCAGAGAGGAGCAGACAGAGCTGTGGGTTGGCTGAGTGCTGTGGCTTCTCAGTTTCTTCACTTTCTCCTCCTTCCTGCTAATTGGCTGCATCCCTTTCTTGCCTACACTTATTGAGAGAAGTTGTTTTGATCTCTTCTCATCCCTGGCCTGCCCAAAAGGCTCTTAATCTGCTTTCTCTGCTCTGTGGAAAGGTAGCTGTGTCAGCCTTGTATGCTCTGAGCAGCTGCATAATGGCTCTCTTCTCTCTCTGCAGGGGACAACATGTACAGCTGTGAACGGTGTAAGAAGTAAGTGGGCACAATCTGTTTAGTGTTGCATGTCTGGAGTTTTGTTTCTGGAATTTTATTTCTCTGTACTGCTGTCAGATATTTTGCTGTGACCTCTGCTGGACAATTCTGCTGGAATTCAGGATTTGTCTTGGGTCCCCAAGTGAACAAGACTCAGCTATGCCTTTGCTGTAGAGTCCTCACAGCTCCTTTCTTTTCCTCCCTCAGGCTGCGGAATGGAGTAAAGTACTGCAAAGTCCTCCGGCTGCCAGAGGTGGGTAAAGCACCTTGTTTCCTAAGTCTCTTCTAGCAGCCACTGAGGAGGTCAGGAGGGCAGAGGTAGACTAAAACCAGCAGGTTTTTGGTGGCAAAAAAATCTAATCTGTATTTAGATCAGAAGAGACTTTCTCAGTGTAAGCTGATGAGCCAGCAGGATTCAGGAGAAACAGGCAAAGAACTGCTGCACAGATCAAACACACAGAAATGTGCTGTGCTCCCTGAGCTCTGATGGCAAAACTGCCCTTTGGTGTCCCCTGTCCTTGGTCTTTTAGATCCTCTGCATCCACTTGAAGCGGTTCAGGCACGAGGTGATGTATTCCTTCAAGATCAACAGCCACGTCTCCTTCCCCTTGGAGGGGCTGGACCTGCGGCCCTTCCTGGCCAAGGAGTGTGTGTCCCAGATCACCACCTACGACCTCCTGTCAGTCATCTGTCACCACGGCACTGCTGGCAGTAAGTCCCTCTCTGGAGGAGAGCAGGATGGGAGGATGTGAGTGAGGCAGGAGTGTGGTCAGGAGCAGCCAACACCTCTGCTGGGCTGAAGGATGAGACCCCTCCATTCTCAGCCTGAGCCTCTGCCCTTTGGGAAGTGAACTGAGCAGCTTCTGACAGATCCCCTGCAGCTCTTTCAGCCTCCCCACAGGCTTGGCTCAAACCCTTTCCCACTGTTCAGTCTTGCTGAGAGGCTCTTCCAAGGAAGGCAAATCAGGGTGACAGTGCCAGGCTCTGCTGCTCCAGCAAAGCTTGCCTGAACAGGAATTATCCCTTTTTTTTCATCTCTCTCTCTGTTCCGTGCCAGCAGCTAATCCTGTTTGTGCTGCTGCCATTATCCCAGGCCTGCCTTCTGCCTGCACTGCAGATCCCAGCAGTGCTGTGCTTTCTGTTGCAGGTGGCCACTACATTGCCTACTGCCAGAACGTGATCAATGGCCAGTGGTACGAGTTCGATGACCAGTACGTCACCGAGGTCCACGAGACCGTGGTGCAGAATGCAGAGGCCTACGTGCTGTTCTACAGGTGAGCTCTGCCCTCAGCCCCTGCCTGCCTGCACAACACCTGCAAATGCATTTCCCAAATGGAGTTCTCCTTCTCCTGCTCCAGGAAAAGCAGTGAGGAGGCTGTGAGAGAGCGTCAGAAGGTCGTGTCCCTGGCCAGCATGAAGGAGCACAGTTTGCTGCAGTTCTACATCTCTCGAGAGTGGCTCAATAAATTCAACACCTTTGCTGAGCCTGGGCCCATCACCAACCACACCTTTCTGTGCTCCCATGGAGGTAAGGCTGCTGGCATGGGAGCAGCACCTCTGCTGCTTCCTGGGGCATTAACAAATGCAGGAAAAAGCTCCAGCTGCCATCCTGTACAGGAAAGCTGCAGTCGGATCCTCTTTGGCAGAAACTCCAGCCTGCTCAGGGAGGCACGAGACAATTACCCATTGTGCTGCTGGTTGGAAGCCTAAGGGGATGTTTAGTGCTGGGAAACAACAGTTTTTAGTTCTCTGTGTTTAAAAACAAACCTGTAGAAAGCAGATAGGGCAGGGTTTATCTGTGTTACCCTGTCAGCAGGGCTGTCCCTCAGGGTTTGTTTGGAGAAGGGAGCTGATTGCACATCTGACTGCTGCTGTTTCATCAGCCATGCTAAGGAGCACTCAGTGTTTGTAAATCTCTCTTCTAAATTGGAAATGAAGCACTTGATTAGAAATTAGGGCTGTGGATTGAGATACCTCCACAGTTAATGAACTTCTGACTGTCTTCCATTAGCAAAGGATGCAGATTCTGGAATCAGAGTTCTCAGAAAGGAAAATCTGCCTTCTTATCTGTGTCTGTTGTACACAGCAGTAATGAGATCCCTGATTAACTCTTCCACTTGCCTTTCCTCCACAGGGATCCCTCCTAATAAATACCATTACATTGATGACCTCGTCGTGATTCTGCCCCAAAACGTGTGGGAATATCTCTACAACAGGTGAGTATGGCCATTCCATTCTTTCTCCCAGTATTTGTAGAGTGTCCTGATCTAAGCCAGGATGAGCTGTGTCAGTGCCTGTCCCAAAAGGACAGCAAGAGATGGGCCAGAAGAGCAAAACTGTGGCTGAGTGAAGGCAGCTCTGTGCCCTCAGCTGCAGATGCAGTGTCTGGAGCAGTATAAAAATCCCTGTAGGATGCAGGGCTGGGAAGAGTTTCCACCCTGCTGCAGCTCTCCATTGCCCTCCCTCTCCTGTGGCCAGGTTTGGGGGTGGCCCTGCTGTGAACCATCTGTACGTGTGCTCCATTTGCCAAGTGGAGATCGAGGCCCTGGCCAAGCGCAGGAGGATCGAAATCGACACCTTCATCAAGGTTGGCATGGGAGGCACCTGGGAGCAGGGCACAGGGCAGGGCTGCAAAACTGCCTGCTTTCCACAATGTGATCTACAGCACAGCCAGGACAGGGGCCTGGGGGTTCCCCAGTGCAGGGGGCAGCTGGAGCATGAGAAAGTGTGAGACCATTCTGTCTCTGGTGGGCAGGAGCAGGGTGTGAGGAAGGAATTCCATGGGGGTCTTCTGGACAATGGCAAGGCTGCCTTACAGTTAATGGAAGGGGCCCTCCATGATCTCAGGAGTGGCTGAGTCCTTTCTGTTTCTCTGTTGCTGCTCTCCCAGCTGAACAAGGCTTTCCAGGCAGAGGAGTCTCCAAGTGTCATCTACTGTATCAGCATGCAGTGGTTCCGGGAGTGGGAGGCCTTTGTCAAGGGCAAGGATAATGGTAAGGATCAGGCTCTGGGCTCTCTCAGGGGGACAGGGGGAATGGAAACGAGTTCATTTGCTGGGTCTTGGCTGAACACTGCCCTGGCTGGGGTGGCAAAGCTGGGCAGGGCTCAGGCACCAGCCACTGGGGCTCCCTGCAGGTCCCCAGGGCAGGACAAAAATGACCAAGAGAAGTTAGGAAAGCATCTGAATCTGGAGGCAGTGGGGAAATCAGATGGTTTTTGACATGTTTGTTCTCCTACAGAGCCCCCTGGACCAATTGACAACACCAAGATTGCCCTCACGAAACCAGGCGGCCACGTGCAAGTCAAGCAGGGTAAGGCTGGTACTGCCTGTGGTGCTCCTGAAAGGCAAAGGAGACTGTTCCACTGGGTCTGGCTGTGCAGAATGAAGGCACAGAGCAAGGTGGTGTTGCAGAGGATGACAGTTCTCTACCCAGCCCCTGCCCTGAGTGAGCCAGTTCTCCAGTGGCAGCCCCTGTGTGACCAGATTGCTGCTGTGACTGGTTCTGCAGACCCCCAGCTCCTGCCTTGTGCTCCCCAGGCCCCTTCCACCATTCCCCTTTGTGCTGGAGCTTTGATCTTGTGTTGCTTTTGATGTGGTCTTCTCTCAGCATCTGTTGTGGTCCAGTTTCCAAAGTTAAAACAGCCTCAGGTTGTGCCTGGCACGGTTTAGATTGGATATTAGGAAAGATTTCTATATGGAAAGGGCTGTCAGGGTTTGGAAGAGGCCACCCCTGGAGGGATTTAAAAGATGTGGACATGGATTAATGGAGAACACACTGGTGCTTCCAGCAGGAGGTGGCACTGCAGGGTCTCTGTGGAGGGACCACCGGTGTCTCCTCCCCCTGGGCTGGGCCTTTGGGGGAGGTGTTTGAGGGGAAATCCTGGTTGTGGTGCCCTGGCCTTTCCCTCGTGCTGCATCCGGTGCCTGATTTCCCTTCCAGGTGCTGACTACGGGCAGATCTCCGAGGAGACCTGGGTTTATCTGAGCACCCTGTACGGAGGGGGGCCCGAGATTGCCATCAGACAGAACGTGGCCCAGCTGCAGGAGCTGGAGAACCTCCACGGGGAGCAGAAGATTGAAGCAGAGACACGAGCAGTGTGATCTGAGCAGATGGGGCAGGGCAGGGATGGCACAGGTACCTCTGTGGGGGACGGGAGGCTGGGAGTCCTGAGGGCTCCAAACCCTCTCTTGTCTGGGACTCAAGGTGTGTGCAGCTCCCCCAGCACTCCCGGGGCAGGCAGGCTTCCTCCTCCTCCTCCTCCTCCTTTCACGTGGCTCTGAGCACGGGGTGCTGCTGGCAGAGACTGGCACAAAGCTCTGCACCTCACCTCTGGCTGAAGCCGTGGTCAGGGGCTGCAGCCACAGGCACGGGGCTGTCCTGACCTGAGCCCTCTCCCTTTCCTCTGCTTACACCAAACCAGCACTCCCAGCCTGTCCCAGTGCACTGAGCTCTGCTCCTTTGCAGGTTTTGCTTTTGGCACTTCTCTTTTTAATTCAAACATGTAAAGATAATGAGATATTATTTATGTTTCCAGCAGGAAGTGTTGGAACCAGAGAAAGCTGGTTTTGAGTCTGAGTAAAGCCACGAGGTCTCCTGTGGTTTTGTCCTGGTGGTACTGTCACAACTTCCTAGTTTTGCTCTTTATGGAATTCTTGCAAATTCAGTTGCAGTCAACTAAGAAATTTGGAAAGAAGCTATTCCCTTCTCCTTTCACTCCCAAACACACACCTCCATATTCCTGCAGAATTTTATTTTCTCCCTGTGTCTGATCTCCTACGTTCAGCACATTTTTGGACAGCAAAGCTGGAAGGCTCCTCCTTCCCCAAGCCTTCCTCAGGCTGACCCTGCCATGAGCCTGTGTCTGCCTCCCCTCAGCTGGTGAGGAGCCCAGGGGGTGAAGCTGAGGAGGGGCCCCTCTGTTCACACAGAGACCCTCAGAGGGGGCACCCAGGGCTGGGGAGGGCCTGGCTGGTGAAGCAGCTTTCTAGGAAGGAGCTCTTTGTGCAAACAAGCCCCCACCTGTGTGCTGAGGTCATTCCAGATGTCCTTTGTGTGTACAGTGGCTCATTGACTCCATTTGCTCCCAGATCTGCTGCCCCCATGCAGCAGAGACAGGAATGAGGGCAAAAAAGTAAAAACTCCACTTTTCTCAGCAGGGCTATTCTTAACATGCTTTTTGTTCATCCTGCAGCAAGGCACAGTTTAATCTTTGCAAGCCTTTGAGTGCAGTGCCTGCCAGGGCCTGAGAGCCAAACTCTGTTCGTGGTGATGCCACAGCACCAAGCCTGGCTGAGTGGTGCCAGACCCTGCAGGGAGCTGGGACCTCCTGAGCTCCTCCCAAAACACGGGAAGAAGGGGAGGAGAGGAAGGCTGCTCCTTGACTTAGAGATAGAAGGGGGTAAGACAGGAGAATCTGAGAAGAAAAACGTGGCCTTCATGTTATTTTCTTTATTTCTTTTTCTTTTTTTTTAATCAAATATTTGTTGCATAAAGCAACTTCTTTAAAAATTGTCTTTAATTGATTCAGCATGTTAATTTTACAATTCCATTCATGGGATGCTTGTTTAGACCCAGCCAGAGCCTAGAGGAGGTCAGAGAATGAGCCACTGTTGAGATTCTCATTGTTCCAAGCTGTCTTTATTCCCCAGTGCAGCCCTGGGCTCTGCTGCAGAGCTGCAGGGCTGCATGTCTGTGTTGTCTGTGTTCCAGAGGGTGCTGTACAGACTGTAATGACACTCCTGTGCTTCAGTGTTAGACCTTGTGCTGAAAGTGGTACAATAAATACATGTGCATTCAACAAGGCCTGCCTTTTCTGCTGAGAGGGGCTGACAGCTCCAGGGAGCAGGGTGGGGAAGGAAGAAAAAAAAAATTAAAATAAAATCCAAACTTCCTGCTGCCCAGAGGCTGTGTGGGGACAGATCCTTCTGGGCAGCAGCAAGAGGAGTCTGGGGCCACCAAACCACCCTGTGCTCATCCAGGGGGCACTTGCCCCTTCAGGCCTCCTCCCTTCAGCTTTCATTAACCCCACTGCACCTGAGAGCATCAGAAATCCTGGGGGGCCTGGCTGTGCTACTCACTGACAATATTATTATCCTGGAAGTAACTTGCCAGGGAAGGAGCTGAAGTTTCATTGAGCTGTTCCAGGATTCTACAAGAGTTTCCTGTCACTGTTTTGTGGCCAAATATCCCTGCTGGTCCATTCCCCTCCCCTGGTAACAGCCTGTTCCCCAGGGAACACCAGGCTCTGGCACTGGGAATTAACAGTTTCTAAAGCAGCCCCCGGGGCTGGAGCAGCAGGAATTCCCTGCCCAAGTGAGTGATGCAGCCTCAGCTGGAGCCTGAAACGTTTGAAGAAGCAGAGCTGGAGCTGGGTAATGAGAACATGCAGTTTGTTCTTGAGCAGCCTGGAGTCAGCTGTCCAAACTTGGATCTTCCAAACAAATCTCTCACCTGAGCAACTGAACAGCTCCAAACCTTCCCAGAGACACCAAGAGCTGCCCTCAGGGCCTGCTCAGGGTCCACAACAGCTCCAGGGCTGCTCTGGCAAAGCCCTGACTGCTCTGGGTACCTCTGCCTGGTCAAGCACTCGAGGGTCAGTTCTGCATCCTGATTTCACCTGAGCTCAGGTGCAGCCTTGCTTTCCTGCAGCTGCACTGGAGGCAGCCGTGGCATTTCTGAGCACACCTCAGCTCTGGGAGCCAGTCAAACACGGGGAGCAGAAAGAGCTGTTCATGCAGTGGGAGTGATGGAGCAAAGCTCAGTGTTGGAGTATCTGCTCCCTGCCCTCAGCTCAGTTCCTGTTCCTGGGAGCAGAGCCATTGCTCTGTTGAACTGTGACACAAACACTCCATACAAAAACCTTATTTCATTTTCTTCTCCCTTTTTGCTCAGCTCTACACCCCCAGCTCTCCCTCACCCCTTTGGCTGTGCTGTTTCTATTTAAAGTCAGCAGTGCTGATTCTGTGAAAGATAAATCCAAGTGAGAGCCAGAGGAACACCCCCTCCTATTCATTGGTGCCCAAAACCAAAGACCAGCAGCCTGTCACAAACAGCCCTGATCTGTCCTGAACTGACAGGGGTGGTAATTAGTGCTGGCAAAGAACAACTGAAATCCTGCTGAAGAAATGTAGCAGCTTGACTGTATTGAACAAAAATAATCTCTAGATTATTTGTCAGATGAAAGGACCACCAGGTGTCACCTACTGAGTGGAAAAACTGCAAATCTTGGCTCTTGGATGGGCTCTTTGCAGTGACCTGGCCCAAGGGGTGATGGAGAAGCTGGCCAAGATTTCTCTCAGCCAGAGACACACACATTGTTCACACCCCTGCACACCAGAATGGAATTGCACATCTCAGGCAGAGTTGCAGAAATGTGCCTGGTGTTTGGATTCCCTGGAGAAGGGAGGCGTTGCTGTGTGGGACACACGTGCACATCCACACATCCCTGCCCAAACCATTCCTACCAGGCTTACAACAGCCTGACTTTTAATATAAAACCAATCAGCATCAAAAACATCTGCCAAGATGAACCAGAGCCTTCACCACAGGCATTCCATGGTGCAGCTCTCTTTAGATGAAATCTTTCCCCCAGGTTTCCAGTTCTCATGGGCTCCTACTGAAAAAGCACAAACCACCTGCCCTTCCCAACACCAGCTCCAGCCACAACAGGCCCATTTTTCTTTCTCCTCACATCACTAAGTTAAAAGAAACCCAACAAACAAACAACCCAACACTTCATTCTCTCTTCAGTGCCAGCTGGAAAGGTCAAAGTTTGATAAAATCAAATCTGAAAGTGGGACCCAGCTCTGTGGGACAGAGGTACAGACAGAGCCAAATTATTACTCCTGAAAATTCCAGCAGGAAATAATATAAAAACCAAAACCAAAGCCAACAGGTGCCACAAGTGAAAAAGTGTCCTCATTTGTCTGAGGAGAGAACTGGGATCAGCCCCACTGTGGAATGTGTTGATCCACTTGTTCCCTGTACATTTTACAGCTGGAAGCAAAACCCAAATCCACCCCACAGTCAGGAAGAATAATGAGGAGTCAGAGAGCAGCTCTGGGGAGTTTTAGTCTGAATTTCTCTGTGGCTGAAGCAGCAGCCACAGGCAAATTCAAATTCCCACTCTCCACTGGACACACCTGTGGGAAGCTGCACCTCAACAGCCCCAGCAAAGAGACACCAACTTTTCTGTTGGGGAAAAAAAGCAACAAATCCGTTTTTCTTCCTGTCTGGCTGATCAAAAGGGTCCAGTGAAACTGTATTTCTGGAATTAAATGTTTATTTAAATATGCAGATGACTTGGTTTCATTGCTACAAGGTCAATATTCGCTTTCAAATGGAAGCACTTTATTTGATTGAATTCTGTCTCCAGAAATGAACGGGCAACACCAGAACCTTTTACATTGGCAATGAAATCACAACACTGAGATGCCACCGAGATCAGTGCTCAAACACACATACACACACATATACAAATAAAAAAGTGCTCGACGTCATCATGTTAAAATAGAATTTGGCTTCTTTTAGGTCTTCTGACATTTCAGGCAGGAAAACAAAAAACCAAAGAACAATATGCATCAAACTAAATGAAATTCTGAAAAATACTCAGCATTAAACACAACTTTGAGTATCAGTAAATATGTTTCTTCTCTATTTACAGGTGTTAAGAAAGGGCATTAGAGACTTTTGCTGGGGATCATGAAATTTCATAGGATGTACAGTCCACGCTGCTGGGCAAGATTAGTAAATCCAAGCAGAGTTTTTATAAACCAGTCACACATTTAGTTCTTCAGCGTTTGCCAAAGGTGAATTCTACAAAATTATTCATTACCCTGAATAACAGCAGCAGAATAAACATGTGCAGACTATGAGATATGACTGTGACTATTTCTTAAATAAGTTTTAAGATCCAGGCTTTTGGGAACTACTTGCCAAGTTTATAAAAACTCCATACATGGTCTTTTATTAAAACTTCAGGAATCAATCAGTCAGCTAAAGCTAATGCTCCTTCTACAGCACAATTTCGAAACACAGACATTGCAATTGTTCCAATGTTCCACAGAGGCTGACAATAATATACTGTCCACCCAGATTAAATATAGAAAAGCAAACTTTGATCTAATTTTTACATAGATGGCACAACAATAGGTGAAAATGAATTCTTAGCTGCTGATTCAACAGTGCATTGGACACGAGAATAAAAATACTGCAGCTAAAAATATTTTAATGATATTTTTGCACACCTGTTATTGTTCAACCCTTTATCCCCTGGCAGGTGGAGACCACAAAGCCTTTGCACAAAGGCACAGGTGCCAACCAGGGGATCCCTTTGCTCTTGATCTGAACAGCTCAGTGACCACAGCAGCAGCACTGACGAGGCAGTGATTTATGGTTCTGACCCTCCAGTGCTGCAGCAGAACAGCCCCAGCACTGGTGCTGCCTGTGCTCAGCACATTTGGGTTGGGTTTAAATCACAAACCTTCTGCTGGTTCATGCTGGCAGCTCTAAAGCACCATCACACAACAGCTACAGACATCTGTAGCACCAAGGGACTTTGTAAAAACAAAAGTTGGCATTTAAATGGAGAGAAAGGGACAGAACTATGAACACCACACATAACCCAGCTCCCAGCTCCCAAACCACTTCATCCAGGTTGGGGACAGCCCAGGCCATTCCCAACAGGGAGAGTCTGAGATTGTGGGATGTGTTTTGATGCGCTGACCCTGCAGGACAGCCCAGCAGGCAGCAGAACAACACTCACCTGCCTGCACACAAACCCTGAGAGGTTTCCTTTTGGGGTCACTGCCCATAGTGGCTTCACGTAACATTTGTCAACTTGTGGGGATTGTACAGAATATGCTGGAGTTGGACAAGAGCCAGGAGATTCCTCCAAACAAGGTGTGGATCCATGAATTTATTTGGCCCTCAGGAGCTATTTAGTGGCTACTGATTCTTGCAAGGCTCAAATATGTCCATGACAGCAAAACCCAAGCAATGGTAACAATTCAGGGTAGGATGTAGAAGTTTGTAGAAGTTTAGAGAGGAAATTAACCCTTTGTTAGGCAGTTGAAGTCCAGATTGTGTGATTTTTGGAGATATTGTAGCTCTCTTACCACTGCATGACATGATAAAGTGCAGAATCACTTATCCTACTTCTGCTTCAAACCAAACCATGTGAGATCAGGGTGGTCACAATTCCTGTCTGGCTGCTGGGTCCAGCTCCAGTCCATGGCAAGATGGGAGAAGGAAACAGTGCAGTTTCTTTTTTTTTTTTCTTTCCTCTTTTATTTATCTAAAAAACCTCTGTTATTCCAACATGAAGTGATGAGAACGCACAGGAGGTCATGCAAAAAGAGAAGGCAGGTCTGAAATGCTGAAAAACAAACCAACCAAAAGAAAACTGCAGAGAGATTAAACCATGAGCCACAAAATAACGTGACCCTGAGGAAGGTGGGCGCAGGCAAGGCAACAGGGCGAGCATGCAGGCTGAAACCAGAGCCAAACGGGGCCTGTGACAGCAGCAAGGGCTGCCAACCAAAATGTCACTGCTGTGTGTGTCTGTGTGTGTGTGAGGAGCAGCAGGGACACAAGGAGCAGACAGAACAAGCAGGAAAACAAGTACATACGTGAGCTTGAAGGGTTTCAGGAAACAGCAGGGTCAGAGGGGTTTAATACCTGGAATGAGCATCAGCCTGGATTTGGAAAAACAGAAATAAAGGCTGACAAGTATTAGTGACCTTTGGGGGAAGGCAGAATGTTGAATGATGCATGTGGATCAGATTTACTAGTGACAGACTAGAGCCCAGTCCAGCTGCTGTAACACTGCCCCAGGGGAGGTTTTCCACCTCTTCCCACGCCCTGGTGGGAGCACCTGCAGCTTCAGCACTGAAGGCACCGTGTGAAATGCTCATGGACCAGTGTGCACATCCAGATGGACTGAGGGACAAGGGACAGAAGACAGACCAGAACATGCTTGGGACTCTCTGGCTATCCAAGGGCAGCCAGCAGATCTCTGACAGAGGCTGGGAGGGACTGGGCTGGGAGAAGTGTGTGTTGTGTTTGACAGAGGGCTGTGCCAGGCTGGCAGAAGAGTGGGAGAGGCTGATAAGGAAATCCGAGCCACAAGTAGCATGCCATGGAAAAGAGCAAGCATCTGAATGGTGCTGGGATGGAATTTAGGTCTGAATTTTTCAAGTGGGAACTCCAGACAAGAGTGGGAGTCTGGCTTTCCATGGTGTGTTTTAATTGCCTGCAGGGTAAACAGACCATTTTGTTTCTCCTTCTGTGACAAGCTCGCCCCGAGGTTCTTGCACCAGCACAAACACCTTTAGGAATCTAAAACATAAGAAAGACAAAAAGAAAGAGACTGGATTAGAAAGAGGCTGGGGGAAATGGGGTCCCTTAAGAGCAGCTCTGCCTGCAGGAGGTTAAAGGAATAAAGCAATGAAGCATCTACTGGGTTACAGGGCTTAGGAAGGCTCCTGACAGACAGAAACCCTTCAGCCTCAGCCCTTCCCTCCAGCCTGGGATGAGCACTGGGATTCTGCTGTGCTCTGGGAGCAAAGCACAGGAGCAGGACCCTGCCAGCACCTGCTGCTTGCCACTGAGAAAACAACCAGCTTTTTCATGTTCTGTCAGCAAAGCAGCACTGCATCTGTTCAAGTGACAGCTCCAGAGACCATCAATGACGCTGAACAACAACAGGAAATTCAATCAAAGGATTTGCAGAGGGATCCAGAGCTTTCCTTTCCACCACAGGCTGCAGAGGCCTTCCCTTCTCAAGGCAAAGGAGCAAAATGCAGGCCAGTGAGCCAGCCCCAGCCTCCACCCCCTCCTCTGGCCATCCCTGTTCCCACACCCTGGGGGCTGAGGACAAGTCCTGCCTTTGGCCAAGTGAAGCTGCAATCCAGGATGTGATTTGGCCCAGACTGCTGTATCCAAGGGAATGCTGCATGAGTCCAAACTTCCCTTGCATTTGAGAAACCAAGGGAGCCTTCTCACCCCCTCTGCACCCACTTCCATCAAATCCTTCCAAATGACAGCACAAAGAAGTTTTCAAAGAGCCACAGTAAAATATTTTTCTTGAGAAGAATTGCATTTGTGCTTAGAGTGAGAAGCAGCCCTGGGCCATTTGCTGTCCCTTAGGAAAGTTAAATGCCACTATTTTTTGCCACTAATTATTGCCATCTACTAGTTACTGTCATTAAAAAAACTCAAAAACCAAAACCTCACAGGAATGAGAAAATATAATGTTTATTAGAAGAAGACACCATGGTACATCAAGCTATAAAGAGATTCCTGACAGATGATGATTCTTTAAAAAATAAGAACAGAAACAAGACAACCACACTGGCCAGACTGAACAAACCTTAACACACAACAGCAGCTCCTATGCAAGTCCAGGTGCAGGCAGCTGAGTAACCAAAAACACTTATCAACATCAGAGGGACTGAGCAGTTACCAAAACAGCTGGGTTAAGCAGAAGAACAGCCTATAAAACCATTTATATTTATACACATATAAAAGGATAAAAACAATTCAAATTCAAGTAACTTTAGTCTTTAAGTTATGTTATATACAATTTTTTTTATACTGGGAGAACTAAGGGCACGTATTTAACAAAAGGATTTTAAAAAGCCACAGTCCAGTTTATCATTACCAATTCCTAAATAATTTGGCAAGCATTAAATAATCAGATATATCCTAGATAAAAAGTGCATCAGCATGGTTAACTTTTACCTATAGATTTATATAAGTCAGGCTCTGCATGATGGTTACAGCAAACAGCAGAGCTGCAGCACTGGCAATGCCAGAGCTGCCCATAAGGAATTACTGATATCATCAGAAGTGAAGGGGAACAGGAGCCAAAATGCTCATCAGCCCACAGCTCCAAAATAGTTTTTATCAAGAAGTTCAACCTCCCAAAGCAGCCTCCATTCCTGCATGTCACCCAGACAACCACCCAGGCTTTCTGCTGGAAGGGAACGTGGCCTCTCTTGGGTGCAGTGCAGGGTTTGCACAGAGCTGGTTGCTCCATGCAGGATTTTTGTGTCACACGATTTCACAACATCCCTCAGTGACAGACAGTTTTGTTGCCAAGCAGATGATGAGGTACCAGAGGCAGTGACACAGGGTGGTCAGGCTCGAGCTGAAAGGCCCAACCAGCTCCTGTGTTTGAGAGTTCTCAGCACCAGACAGGTACAGAAAAGCCCTGCAAGATGCTACACCCAGGTGTGCACAGAACAGCTTCCTGCAGGAATCCCAGGGGAGCAGAGCCTGCAGCTCTCCTCTCTACTCAGGAGGACAGCAGTGCTGTTTGCACTAAATGGACACAGGCAGGGCAGCACCTTCGTCAGCAGTGACATTTCAGAGCCAACCTGGTACCTAACAAAGTCTCTCAGTGATGGAGATGTGACATGTGCATTCATCTCTTCTAAAGAAAACCTTCTCAAACAGAGCTCTTAAAACAACCGTAGCAGCAAACCAGGAGAATAAAGGGTGGACAGGCCTATGCAAACCTACTCAGAGATTTTCTGAAGTGGTTTGTGTACATCTGGAAAAAAAAAAAAAGGCAAAACAAGGTAGGCATTACTGTTCTTTTTGTGACAGGGCTTGCCCTGACCAGAGGCACCCCTGTAAATGTCATCAGGAGCCCTCACAGGGACTGGCAGGGCACAGAGCCAGCTTGGCTCCTCTAAGACCACCTGAGCACACAACTTACCTGTCCTGCTCAGCTCAGCTCTGCAGCAGAGCCCTGACAACACAGGCTGCAGCTGAGTGAAAAGCAGCTTCTCACAGAGCCCTGAGCTGGGGCACTGAGCTGCCCCTGGCTCGTGGCACACACACAGCCTGGCCAGGCAGGTGAGGCTGAGCCAGGGCTGGCAGTCACAGGGGCTGCTGAGTTCCCACCAGCCTTTGGTGGTGCCAGCTGCCCCTGGCTCGTGGCACACACACAGCCTGGCCAGGCAGGTGAGGCTGAGCCAGGGCTGGCACAGTCACAGGGGCTGCTGAGCTCCCACCCTGCTGCCACCAGCCTTTGGTGGTGCCAGCTGCCCAATCTTCTTTCCAAAAAGAGGAAAGGATTACTAAAGTTTGTGAAGTTTGCTTTAGTATTTACAATGTTATCTTCAGGAATGTCATCGCTTCCATTTCAAGGACTGAATCAAGTCACTTCTACCAATACCTTAAAAATGAATTTGCTGCTTGCAACAAAGTTCACCTTTTAAACACAGCAGCAATTCCTCCAAATCTTTATGCTGCATTCTATGAAGCATTCTCTTTTAGCTTTTCTTTTAAACCAGAGACTTGAGAAATAAAAGAGGTAAATGTTGTTCCTATACATTGGATATTCACAGATCCATTTGATTTGTTCCTGAAATCCAGCAAAATTTATGGAAAAACTTTTAATGATCTGAGAATCCTCCATTGTGGCTACAGACATGGCTGCAGCTGTGTCAGCCTTCACCCCTGGCACAGTTTGTTTTCACTCTGATGGAAGGTGTCCCTGCCATGGGAGAGGTTGCAATGAGAGGGTCCCTTCCAACCCAAACCAGTCTGTGACTCCATATTTCCAATCCTTCAGCCTTGTTCTGGATATAAAGGGGAATGGATGATCCATCTTTCAAAGGTTAATAAAAGCCAACAGAGGGGGCTAAACTTTTTGCACCCTTCTGCATCTCAACTGACTATGTATTTGCCATCAGGAACATAAAACTGCTGTATTATGGCAAAATAAAACAAGGCCCAGATTTTCACCTGCAGCAGGCAAGGCACTGCACTGATTAACACCCAACCCAGCACTGAACTGCTCGAGTTTCAATGCTGATTCACAGGTACAGTTGCAGTCCTCTCTTCCTGCTGCCCATAAACCCCCAAGAAAATGGTTCAGTTTGCTTTTGACTTGGATGAGGCTGCTTGTTTCACACCAAGAACTCTCAAGTCTAGGAAACACAATAATCTGAAGGATTAAATGACTGAATAAACACAAATTATTTAACACAGTGGAATCCTCACATCCTGATTTGAAACAGGGCTAAAATCTTTTGATTTCTCAGTGTATCCCATTACCAGGTGTTTAGCACTGGCATTTACTCCAGCCAGGTCTGCCCTGCAGCACTGCTTCCTTACATAAAACATTTGGGAAGAATTAAAAGCAACAAACAGCAGCTTATGGAGCCCAAACTCTGAATGCCTCCATTGATCTCATGTAAGCAAAAATTAAACCATTAGTTCTGGTCATCTGCAACAGCAAACACATCTGAAATGTAGCAAGGTGGGAAAGAACAGAGGAGCCTTCTCCATGTTTTACCCATTTATCAAGGACCACAGAGTGCTGTGTAGAGGGGTTTTGGTAAGATCTCTCCTTCCCCTTCCACACATTAAACTAAATTTTACCACCAGTTTTCAATCCAAAAGGTCCCCAGAACACAACAGGCTCTGAAAGGCTCCCACACAGACACAAACCAGCAGTCTAAATATTCCCTCCATAAAGTTCCACCGAGTGACTTTGGGACAAACAGCTCACTTGTGGATGTGTCTGAGGTGCCACCTGGGTATCTGAGGAGAGCCTGAACAATCCAAAGGGCTTTGTGCTTCCTGCACTAAGCTGGGCGTGCAATGGCAGTGACAGTAGAGCAAATACTGTCCAGGCAAAGCTGCATTTCCCCTCTGCTTTCAGGACTCCCCCACACTACCCTTCTCTGAGCAAGAAAAGCACATTTTTGCAGTACAACAAGCCATAATTAGTCCATGTACGGAATAATGCACTTGGTGGCATTGTACAGACTCTTAAAAGGCTCTATCTGCAACACAGAGCAGCTTCAGGCTTGGGTTATCTCTGTGAAAGCAAATAAAACAATAATAATAGCATTAAATATAGGTCATAGCACCTTTGGCATTTTTGTCCAAATAGACTTCAACATAGGAGGTGGGGACATAGCCCTCCTCATCTTCGTTCCTTCGGATCCGCGTCCAGCCGTCCCCTTTGTCCTCTTCTATCACATAGAGCATCTCTCCTTCTGCTACAGAGATTGTTCCTTCATTCTGACCTGAAACACACAGCAACAGGGACATCAGGCTGTGCTGCACAGCAGGAATCAGTAACTCAGACCACGGGTGGACAAAGCTTTTGGTGCATCACTGGCAGCAAGAAGAGGAGCTTATGATTCAGGAGGCAGCAGTGTGTACATAAAGAAACAGAACTGTGACCCTGACAGCAGAGTTTTGGTTCTTTCTCTTGTAGAGTTCCTGTGCAACAGGAGAAAAATCCCTGTCTTGGTGCCTTTCTACAGAATCACATCAGAGCCTCACTTGCCCCTTGGCTATTTAAGGTTTAATGAAGGTTTCCCACTGGCCCATGGCATATCAACTTTAAAAACTCCAGTCTGTGAAATGAGGGTAAAGTTTGAGTGATACCTTCAAATGTATAGAGAGCTTTACACGTTCCTATGGTGGGTAGTGGTTCTTCATCATCAAACTCATCGTCAAAGTCTGTTGCAGGTACTTTCATCTCAGTCTCCTGGCTTTGCTCTTCTGTGTAACTGCCATCGGGGCTGCTCAAGAGAGGAAAAACACAGCAACTATAGCAACCAACCTCAGCAGCAGAGAACCACTCAGTCACCAGGCTTGGGACAAGGGAGCAACTCCAGCTGGAGCAGCTCAGCGATTCCAGAGCTTGCTTGGAGCTGGCTGTGACTAGAGATGAGTGAGAAGCCTCATTTTTAATTGTAAAAGCTGTGAAAAAGCACTGGCTCAGAGCAGCGAGCGAGGGGGCTGTCACACAGCTCACCGCAGTCAGCAAGCAGCAATGTGAGGCAGGAGGAGGCTGCAGAGCCCTGGCGGTGCCTGCAGGGGCTCTGCCGAGCCCAGCCCGTACAGATACTGTACCTCTCCCGGTCCTGGGCACAGCTGTTCACTCCCGAGGGGTTCTGTGCCTCGTAGACCCCGCTCTGGCGCCGGGGCTGCTCGCTCCGAGCCGGCAGCCGCCCCTCCACCTCCGCCAGCCAGCCCTGCCACACAGACAGACAGACAGACTGTTCACCCTGTTCACCAAGCTACAGAACACACACTGGTTTGTAAGCATGTTCACATTTTCCTTGGAGTGGCAGTGCTCACTTGTTCAAATTCTGGATTGTCTTGCTGAAAAATACACTTATAGAAAATGTAGCTATTTTTTGGCCCTGGGTCCTGGAAGCACCCTGACAGAGAAGAGGTAACAGCCAGCAGGAGATGATGCTGCTCTAGTCACAACCAAGTAAAATCATGTGTGGCTGCTTAGAGCAGTCTGAGTAACACCAGAAACTCAGCAACTGCTGAATGCACAAGAACAAAAGCTGGGGAGAATGAAAGAACCACTGATTTCAAACGGGTAGGAAAGCAATGGATAGTAAAACCACATCTGAAATTAATGGGCTGTATCTGTTTATGTTCAAAGCATAATGTAGAAAGTGAAGTCTTTTCTCAGCTGTCTAATCCTTCTCATGTAATTATAATGGGCTTCATATATTCCAAACACTCCCCTTCTGTTCTGGAGATTTTATATCACTAAGCAGCTTCCTGTTCATGGCAGACTATTCCTTAAAACATATTTCATCTGATGGCTTCTGTCTTGCTGTTAGTCTCTAAATGATGCTTTGCATTTATGTCACTCTGATTTTCCACAGACGTCTGTAACATGATGCTTCAATCTATTTAATTAATTAAATAAGCATCTGAAGCCCTCTGGGCAGTCCAGAGAGCACTACATATTCTCTTCACCTCCACTTAGCACAATTTGTTTTCTGTGGCAAATTTAACTGTGGGCTGACTGCCACAGGAGATGGTGCAAGTTTGTGTGACACAAATCAGTCCAAAGACCCCAATTAATGCCACTGCTCAGATTGCCCTTGCCCTCACACACCAAAGTGCATCAATACATCTGGAAAATCCAGGAAGGCCCTGCTCAGACCTGAGCATTTGCTGAGCTGCTTTTTACTGAAATTTTTACTGAAATGTCTCTTCTCATACCTCGAATTTCTGAACTTCTAATCGCAGCTTTTCAATGTTCTGCCCAAGCTCTGCCAATCTGTGGTCCACGCTGGCTGCATCTCCCATCTGGGGGTTCTTGATGTACACATCTTTCATCTTTGTTAAGGCATCTCTGAGGGGCAAAACAAAAATCAAACACATTTAGTGCAGCTGGGGGTAAATGCCTTTAGTAAACTGTCTCCTCTTCACACTGAGGTTCAACCTAATCTGTTACAAAGGGAACTGAGAACACCCAGGTGGGGCTTTTGCCCTGTGTAGAACCAGCCATTAAAAAAGAACAGTAATATTATTTTGCAGAAGAGAATTTACACTGTCAGAGATAAAAAACAGTGAGTTACCTACAACGTGAGAATATACTTGATATTGATTTTTAGCCTGACATGGTTTTTTATGTACTACAACAGCACCTACTTGCTGCCCTGGGGAAAATAATAATAATAATAAATCTCACAACCATTGCAATCTATGACAGCTCCAACTTTCTAGACTAATATCTTTCCAGTTTTCAGGGCACACACAAACAGTTGAATCATTATCATCCATCACAGGCTGACCTCCAGTTGAGAAAGTGGAACAAAGATGTATCAATAACAGAAATGGAGGACAAACAAGAAATTCTCACCCTGCCTGTTGCAGCTTGTCTTTAGCAACCCAAATAATCTGAAAGATATTTATTTGTTTCACACTGCTTGAAAGGAAGCTGGCTCCAGATGGTTTGTGTTTGCCACAGCACAGGGACAGACAGACTCGAGGCTACAAAATGTGACCCTGCATCCAGCCTAGTCCCAGGGCAGCTTCTCTCAGCTGCTGAGGGACATTTCAGAGCTGAAAATGGAATTGTGGGCTGGTTTTAGGCACAACTATTCAGATTTTCTCTAGGCATTAGCTGGTGGGAGAGAGGTTAATGAGAGTCCCACGGCTCAAGTTAACACTCTTTATACTTTAGAGTTTCCCACCAAACTCTTGACAATTGCAATCCTGTGCCTTTGCCTTGTGTGTATGGAAACTGGGAAAAAGTGTGGGTGGCAAGGAAGTGGGACTGCTCTGTGCCTGAAGCCTTAAGGGACAATGTTGCAAACATATGAGTCACAATTATTACTGTTTGTTTAACTCTTATTTAACTGCTGGTGCTATTTTCTCCATCATAAACTATCTTCATTTAAACTTCACTCTGCTGCAATTCCGTATCTGATTTAATGCTGGGTTACCTCGGAATCAATACAGAACAGAAAGAAAAACCTGCACAGAGGCAAACCTAAGAGGTTACCACAGAGGAAAAAACCAAAGCAATGAGAAATCATTAACCATATGCAATTTTCTTTTCTCGTCTGTGATATGAAATATAAAGGAAAAATTCTGGGTTAGTAGGCAAAATAAATAGGTTCTTGAAAGCAAGCTGACACAAAATGTAGGCACATGTGTACAAATGCAAAGCAGTATTTAGGAAGAGACCAGTCTTGATATCCTCCAGGGAAGAAAAGTTCTGTGTCTCACAAACAAAACACGCTGAATCTTTAATGCAACTACAGAATGTGAACAAACACAAAGCACAAATACAGGCTGCCAGAATCAATTAAAAGTGTGTAGCTAAAATAGCCTTATTCTCAACCAGAATGATAAATGCAGCCTTGTAGAAAAAGCATTCACAGAAGCACAGGAGTCATTATCTTCCTGCTTCCAGGAAATCTGAGCTACAGATCAGACTTTGGATGATGCCATCATCTCGTAACAGCCTCTCCTGCTGGGATCTACCCTCATCCATCACACACAGGGGCTCTGCTCAGTGCAATTTCACTTTTCATTGGAGAGGTTTGACTCACCTTGAATCCATCTCTTTCTGAATGTCCCTGTTTAGTTCATCGACCTTTTGCTGAAGCTTCTTCCTTCTTTGCTCAGGTGGGAGATTGCTGAAGTCTTCTGGGCCTGCTCCCTGCACAGAGTGGAATGGAGGGTGGGGGGATAAGGGAAGAAAAATTAATAATCAAAGTCTGAAAGAATCCTTTGGGATTGCATTTTGAAAGCAGCTCAAAAAAACCTGTGCAAAATCACAGTGGTCTGAAGCATTGTTCTCATTTGCAGTGTGTTACCAGTCCCTGAATGGTGAGGAATCTGGATGCTCTCAAAATGATCCCAGGAACATCCTGCTTCCCTAACAGTGGCTAATGGAAGATCAGCTGGAGAATTCCAGAATTCAACAGCTAAGATGAGAAATTATTTTTATGTACAGTTGTATAATTTATTTTTTTTTTAACCAGAGTTCCCTTCTCATGGAAAGCTGATCCTGCCTTCTTTCACTCAGCTACAAACAGCATTCCAATAAAAGCAGTTCCTGGCTTTTATTCCCATGTCACAGTTGCACTTCTCCTGTGCACTGCTGACTGACTGCTGGTCCAGCACAGTTCAATTATGTCAGGGCTCTCCTGAGTACACCAAGCTAACAGAGGCATTCCCCACTGGACTCTGCAATTTCAAAAAACATGCTGCTTACTTTCCAGGGTCCACATTCCACGCCAAAGTTTCTCAGTTTTTTCTCTCTCACTTGTACTCACATAAAAACCAGAAGTTATATCAAAGCCATGGAATCAGTCAGTTTGGAATCATAACCAAAGGGAAAAAAAATAAAATGTGAAGACCACAGTGGTTACCTTTGTGTGATTCTGCTTGAAAACCCCTTTTCTGCCTTCTGCTATGTCTCCTCTTGATTGCCTCAATTTGATATGGCAGATAGATGACACATAAAATACATCCACACTCTTTTCTTCACAGTTACACCTATTTTTGTCTTGCCAGAAGGCAATGGAGGCAGATGGGTGGGCTACACTGAACACATATTAATAGTGATTAGTTGCACCATAAGGGAGTGAGGTTCTTGTGCATGAGCTTGAATTTGGGCAGCTTTTGCTCGTGTTGGCTTCTGCTCATTCCCTGTCCCATTTCCAAGGTGGAATATGGGAGATAGAAGGGTAAAAACACAAAGCTGAGTGACCAAATTCAGTGGTCTCAGCTTACTGAGAGCCTTGAGCAGGGCTGGGCCATCAGGCCTGCTAAAACACCAAATTTCTCTCTGAGGAGGAGGATTTAGAGGAGACACTGCCACGAAGCTGCTCGTTGGACCTTGGCTCTGTACTGAATGTGCTGGGGCTCTGGGACTTTCTCCTGCAGCTGTTCCAAACCAAGCTGGAGGTGGCAGAGGGCTGGAGGACAGCCACACACAGGTCACCTTCTCCTCTGGAGTGGCCGTCCCAAAGTCACAGAGCAGGCCTGGGGAAACTGCTGCTGTACTGATTGTCAGCCAAAGATGGCATGTGCTTCTGGTGAAGCTTTGATCATCTCTGCAATAATACACTTAAAATTCCATTTGTGAGACAATGAGAAAGCAAATTTAACACAAATTACTAAAAGTTATGCTGATTCTGAAACTTTACCCACACAGAGTCCTACCAGTGCTTACATTACTTGATGTGCCTGGTAGAGGAGAAATCTATTTTCATTTTTCTTTAACATTTAGATTTTGCTTGACAGCAACTCCCACATCACAACAGAGATGAGAGTGATTCAATCTATTTTATGGATAATCCACACTAAAACCACACACATCTTTTTAAGGCAAAGCATCTGGAAGCAGCTTTGTAAACAAACAAGCACTTACAGGAAAGTCTAGATAACATATTCTGACATATCCTCCTCACTTCTAAGCAGAAGTGAAAGCAGGCTTGAAAACATCCCCAGTTGTACATTAGTAGAATGCAACAGACAGAGTGAAATTTGGAAAAGCATCATTTTGGTACCTCGTTTTTGATTTTTCAACTTGATTCAAGAGTTCTAAGCTGGACTAAATCCAGCAGCTTGGCTCACAATGCTTCAGACCAAGGCAGGAGCTGTATGGAGCTGCACACCCGAGGCTGGCAGGTGACCTCACCCCAGCTTTAGGCTGTGCTCAGGAAGTTCCTATCAGAAACTGAGCCCCTGCTCCAGAAAGGAGAGTCGAGGAGCAGTTTTTGCACAAGCTGGGCACATTCCATGCTCTCAAGCACAAACACACCTGGGCTGCCTCTCAAGTTGTGGACATTGCCTACGTTTTTAGAAATGCTGCAGCAGTGAGGTGAGGGGAAAGCTGTGCTGTCTCTCATGTGCTGCTCACAAGGTCTCCTTGCAGAAAGAGACTGAGTTAGGATTCCAATTGTCCCAAGATGAAGGAGTGTGAAAACAGAGCCTGTGTTAGGACCAGTTTCTGGACTGAAGCTACGTGTGAGGAGAGCATCAGCTTTTTCAGCCTCCGTTTTGGCTCTTGCATAGTAGGATCTGAGAGGAGATTACAAAAAGATGCTTTTCTCCATCTGAGGTGAAAATGGGTCTCAGCCCTCCCTGCACATCTTTCCAAATTCTGCAAGTCCCAGGGAAAGGCCATGCCAGCCATTTTTGGAGGATTTATTCCTACATACAAAGGCTTAACTCAGCTACACAGCACACTAGCACTGTGAGCAAGAAAATGAGTGGAAATCTGGTACAAATGCAGTGGACTCCCAGGACAGAGGCTTGGCAGCAGCCAGAAGAAGGTTTGCAGGTATTCCAGGCACTCCCATCATTCCTAAGACCTACCACAGCTCTTCAGGGAGAAGCACCCTTGCTAAAGGAGCCCAAGAAAGTCACTGTGCTGCCAGAGCAGCAGCAGGACCCAAAACTGCCCGAGATGCTCCAGGCCCAGCTCTGGTGCCCATGATGAGCTGGATGAGCTGCCATGAGCAGAAGAGGCCCACAGTGATGTGTCCAAGCACGAGATAAATGTAGAATCCCAGAATAGTTTGTGTTGAAGGGGATCTTAAAGCTTATCTTGTTCCAACCCCCTGCCATGGCAGGGACACCTCCCACTATCCCAGGCTGCTCCAAGCCCTGTCCAGCCTGGCCTTGGACACTTCCAGGGATCCAGAGGCAGCCACAGCTGCTCTGGGCACCCTGTGCCAGGGCCTGCCCACCCTCCCAGGGAAGGGAAAGAGCACCCAAAGGCACAAACTGGTGAGCAGTAAGAGAACTTGGAAGCTGACACAGCTTAGGTGTCCCTGTGGATCCTCTGAGGTCCCCAGATGCCATCACTGGCTGTGGCCCTCGTGTGTTTGCACAAGGTGGGGCAGCACACCAGGCACATTCTCCTGCTGAGGGGCTCTCCAGGGCCAGAGGAATGTGGCCAAGCTGTGGGACATACAAGGTGTGGAGTGTCTGAAGCAAAGCAGTACCTTGTGCACGTAATTTGCTTTCCCAGGTCTGTCACCCCATCCCATTCCAGCTCAGTAACATCTTTATCTTACCACAGTTCAGGTAACCTTCCCAGCTGCATCCAAGATGGAATTTAAGATTCACACAGACTCATATCTCTCAATTTGCCAAGTCAAATCAGATTGAGTTAACCTTGTTGGTTAAGGTTTACAGAACTTTAATTAATGTCATTATTGGTTATTCTGAAGGACTACATAGGGCTGTAAAATGTAGGTGATTATGATGCAGATTTCCAGTAATACTGGACATGGAAAGCAAACTTTGCAGCTACTTTACACAGAAAGACATGCATGGCTCTCTGGAAAAAGTCCAGCAAGCACAGACACCTTTATTTTAATTTTTCCCCTTCTTTTAATGTTTTAATGTATACTTATACAATAGCAGAATTGCTTGATACGGTTTTTCTACATTTTCATAGCCCTAGATTATAATAGTGAAAACTAAACTACATATTAGAGTTAATTTTTTAGCAGCTTATTAGAAGACTGAATTCTGATCACCTCTATTAGACTCCAGACCTGTGTATTCAGATTTATCTGATAAATGTCAAAAAAAGCAAACACAAAGAAGAAACAAATTTAACAGTTAATTTCAGTGTCATGTCACATGTGGCACAGTGCACATTAAAACACACACAGGAAATTGTGATTAAAACACAGGACAGGCATGCTGTAAATGTGCTTACCAGCTTGAGAGAAAGCTTCATGTAAAATTGGAGAGATACAGGGTGGGGGGAGAGAGAGAAAAAACAACAATGCATCAGTAGAAGAGGAACTTTTTGAGGCTGATGTTACAATAAAATGACACAATCCCCTTGCTGTTGGAAGGCAAAATGGGTCACACTAACAGATCTGTGCAAAAGTTCACAAGATGGGCTTGGGCAGCTGCCACGACCTGGCCAGAAACAGGAATGGGAAGTGCAGGAGCTGGGCACAGGTGAGATCAGACCTGGACTGACTGACAGCAGCTACACCAACAACACTGGGAGCTCTCATCACAGCACTGAGGTGGGGAAAACTCACAGCTTGCAAATGCATGGGTGTCACTTTGGATCAAAAATGTGCTGAAATGCATCAGCCACTTCATGGAAGGGCTCTGGGGGGCCAGCCCTGAGCCAAACCTCCGTGGAGAGGAGAGGAGCAGCTCCAGCAGCACCCAGCACCAGGGACCTCCAGGGAATGCCTGGCTCTTGGCTGCAGCCAAAGGACAACACCCCTGGACTGTCCCTGTGGACTGCAGAGTGCTGCCCAGGAAGGCACAGAAAGCCATTTCACATTCTTGAACAATTCAGAAACAAATACTCAGACTCAAACGTACTTTGGCCAGTTGGACAAGGTCAGGCCCAAGGAGGAGGAAAAAAACCATCTATTCTCTTGACACCAAATTGGTTCTATGACAGCATGGTAAGACATTATTCAACCTCCTTAAATGACATACATGATCTAATTCTCCAGAAGTTACCACATTTCCTGGGACAGAGCCCAAACATTATCTTTTAGTTGTTTTGGGAAAGCAAGACTGAAAGCAGTGTGCCCATGGAGCAGCACCTGCCCTGCCTCACCTGCACACACAGCTCTGGGCAGGTGCCCCAGAAACTCCCAGGTGAACAACTGTGCCTGGGCACACAACCACCAAAATTCCCAAAGCCTCTTTCAGCACTGCAAAATGACAGAACAGCTGCAGCTCAGAAGGATTTCCAAGAGATAGGGGGACTGCCAGTGCTCAGTTCTGTGCCAAGCACAAGTGAGCTGCTGCTCAGGATCTAAAGCCAGATAGCAAAAGAGAATCCAAACTCCACCCAGCCTCCTCCTCCTCCTCCAGCAAGGGGCACTGAGCTGCCCTGCCAGCTTTCAGGGACAGTTGTGAAATGCTCCAACTACCCAACAAACTTGAGGGTATAAAAACACACACTCCATGTTAACAACAGCTGGAAGGTAAAAGCTGGGAAATGCCTCTCTCCAGGCAAGGATTTGTGCTGCCAGACTTGGGAACCTCTTTCCAGTCAAGTTCTCTGGCACTACCAACAGCTCCTGGCAATGGTGTTTTCAAACAGATGCTCCATTTCTAGCAAAAACACAGTTCATTAGGATGGGATTTAAAATAAAGGCTCCACACCTCTCGTGGGCAGCAGATTTAAGAAATACACTTTTTTTTTTCCTCCCCAAAAAAAAAAATTCCCATTAGTTACCAGGATTTTTACAGCAACACATGCCAGCCATTCAATGAAAATAAAAGGTCTTGAAATAATAGTGAAATGCTGCATGTGAACTGATCCTTCAGTGACAAGGCAGCAGTGACACTTCCCTCTGCAGTCCAGTCCATTAGGGAATAAACACATGATAATAATCACAGTGCCATGAAGAAATTCACCCTCTGAGCTAAAGAGGCCATTAAAAAAATAAAGCAAACAAAACCAATCCATTGGAGAGAGTAATCACAGAAGGAGAAAGAATGGTCTGAAGAAATTCAGCGTAGGCAGCTTGTGTTTGCATCATTGCTTTAGCACTCCTGTGAACTTTAGCATAGACATGATCAGCACAAATTGAGATTCTTGTACATAGATACAGACAAGACTCATGGTGCAGAATAAATATTTACCTATGAAGCACTCTAAAAAGGCACAAATGTATGCTACATGCGCTAGTGGCTAAACACTACTCACTCTAAAGGCACTAAATACTGGAGAATCAGCTGCATCAAGGCTATTCTTTTGCTGCAAATTCAGCAAATTTGAAAGGGATTACAGACACTGTATGCTCAATTCTTTTGCTGTTAAGTATGACAAAAATAGAGAACTTATTAATAGCATTTCCAAATAGTACATCAGGGATTGTTATAACCAGTATAAATAAAGCAGTTCATAGGCTGGAAACAATGAAATGCTGAAATAAGTCATGTTCACAGTTTTCCATTTCTGAAATTTATTGATAATTTTACATGACAGTGATTCAGTTAATATAAACAAATATAGGCAGATTGAAAATAAATCTGCATTAAACACTACATAACTACTTTTGCCCATTCTATTGGGTTTTCACAGCTAGAAACTTGCTCACAGCTCCTGGGAGAACAAAGGTGTTTTCCCTCTGAATGATCAAATAAGTTACAATTCCTTGAAATGAGCAAATGTGTTTCAAGTTGTCAATTTAAACCAAGCCTAGCTTAGTCTTGCAGGGAAAATAATAAAGAGTCTAAGAGCCACAAGCTTCAATAACACATGAGAGAGCATGAAAGCCAGCAGGTCCATGTGTTATTGGACAGTCACGGCCACTAACCTCACTTACAGAAAACAGGGTTGAAATAAATCACTGGACTTCCAGACATACAACCAAGAGGTAATTTTCTTTTCTTCCTTTCTTTTTTTTTTTTTTTTTTTTTTTAGTGGCCCTGTAACAATCTCCCCATACTTTGCTTTGTCCAAGTAGCAGATTTAGAGGTAACATATCTTGATTCCATGAACTATCATCATTGTAGACAGCTCACAGAAGCTTCCAAAGGCTCTAGGGAATGCTTCACAACCAAGGCACAGGATTCCTGTCCATGAGAGTTTGTGATGCTCATTAAATGACTGCATTCATTAAATCATTTAAAATAAATGTGCAGAACCTGTTCGCAAGACTTTGAATTTCACAGGTCCAGCTACTTTAATTGTGCCAATTTCAGCATTTCCAGGACTAGCAGACATTATCTTTCCTGCACATCACACTGTAAGCTGCCACCTGCCTCCCACCCAAATTTTCCTTGGCTCTTTGACAAAGCACATTGCCACAGCACACTGGGGCCGGCGTTGTAAGTGGGGTTAGCGACTGTGTAGCAACAGTATGGGCTGATCACACCATACTCAGACTTACAACATATTCCCTAGCCTCAACGGCACACGTGGGTGTCCCTAAAGTCCTCTTCATGAGTTCTTTGTGAATATACAAAGACTGTGTCTGCTGGTGAGTCAGCAAGAGAAAACACACATTGGTTACACCGGGGACGAGCGCGGCACCTCAGTGTTCAGTGCTTCTACAGCGAAAGACAGCTTGGTGTTTAACTACCCTCAAAGTGCAGAGTGGGAGCCTCCTGGGAGCCAGGTGGGTATTAAAAGTTCAGCATGCTCAGAGAGATCAGAAAACATGGTATTTTTAAATGCTTGTTTAAATACCAAGGTCAGAAGACATTTCTCTCGGTGCCACGGATTTAATGACCCCACCCACCAAAAAGTCCCAGGCTTGGCACAGAGAGACACTTTGGAACAAGTGTTCCCAGGGCAGGGAACAGAGCAGGTTGGAGAAGGGGTGCTTTGCCTGCTGCCTCTGCATGCTCACAGAACAAAGTACTGATCAGTGGGGCAGATTCAGGGCTGGGTGTGGAGGGACAGGAGTGCAGAGTGTCAGAGGAGACGGGGAGGGAGGGATGCAGCAACGGGTGCAATGGAAATAAAATCACATTGTAATGAAGTCAACAACTTCCACTAGAAAGGAAACCACAAAAATTTCCTCCGTGTGCTTTATGGAACTCGGATACTGACAGCAATGTCTGCCCCAGCTCCCAGAGCATCCTCCCTGCTCAGCCACTTCCCAGGCTCTGGGGAGAGGGAGGAAAGCCAAGTACAGAGCACACGGAGTCATTCAAAGGTGTAAGTTCTACCCCTGGATGTTGTTAGTTTGGAGGATTGCTCTTTGAAAAAAAGGTGCTGATGTTACTGCTGCTACAGCAATAAAACTAAAGAACACAAAATTAGTATCAACCAGCAGAATACCGAGTTTCCTTTGTCCTCCAAAAGGAATTAGAAAAAGCAGAGCAAGCATAAATGAAATTATGGGTTATGTAACTGGTTCCTCTTTCTCTGTGCTCTTCTGGCTTTAACTTCCCTAAAGAGATGAAGTTGATTTGAACTGCTATACTAATTTTATAGTGTCTTTTAAAACAGCTATTTGAAAAAAACATTCACAAAATTGTATGACAGCTTTTCCCCCTTCTCCTAGCTCTGATCCATAATAAGTGCTCTAACAGTTTCATGGTATTCTCTATAATGGACATTTCTGCTGCTGGGGTTAGAAGAAAAAAGCTTTGAGGGAAATATAAAAATGTGATTAGAAAACCATAGACACTGACCAGAGTCAGCACCTAAATATTTAATTTTTTTTTTTAACAGACTAGGATTTCATATTGGCAGTGACCACTGATACTGGTATTGGTTCCTCCACATTAACCTTGCATCTGTTGTGAATTGTTCAGGCATCTGTTTCCGTCCATGAAAACAAGATTCATTGGATTTTTGGTTTGGAAGCAAAATTAAAACCAGACTGGGCACAGAACATATCATAGCCAATTATATAATTTGTTTTAACAGTCACCAGCAATTTTGCCAAATGCAACATAAGATGCTAAACCAAAATTTTAAAAGAAAATTGCTAAAACACTCCTCCTCTCCAGACACATTCTGATCTCCCAGATTTCATAGAGGAGTTGTATGGGAATCCATTCCCGTGTTGTGTTTCAAGGATCAATTACAATGTGCAATTCCTGCTGCTGGAATTTGTCCTGCTACAGTCTCAGGACTTGCTCATGTCAAACAGTTACTTTTCTTTTCCTTATTCCTTAAGACAATGCAAAAAAAGAGTGTGATTCCATTTTCTCTGAAGTAAACTTTTTTCCCCTGGCTTTGTAGAATTTGAGAGCTCAGGTTTATTAAGAAATCCAGAGAGCACCTTCTTGGCAATTTGGCTGAATACTCTAAAATAAGATTTAAAGAGCCTTGTGGACACCTTCACTGAAGGTGTCTGGAGTGGAATTCTGCCAGGGAACAAACCCAGCAGTGCAGAGACAATTCAGAGCAAATGAAATGATCCAGAATCCCAACTTCTATTACACTGTGCTGCCCTGCTGGTCCCTGCACGACCTTGCAAAAAGTTGCTTCCCTGATGTACAGATCAAATGTTCTTCTTTTTCACCTAATAAATTTAAAGGATTTGTGGGTGGTTCTTGATTTTCTTTTTGCCTGGTTAGAATGATTTTATTTTTGAAGGTCATATGGCACTTTGATGATCTCTTAGTCTGACCATTTGTAAAATACAAATCACCAAGGAGCTCTAAAATGTGTATTTGACAAGTCTCCAAATGAGACAGAGCGAGTTGCCAGAGGTTTTCAGCCTCTCCTCCTCCTCCATATCTCCAAATGATCCAAGGGGCCTGAGTTCATCCCTCTGGGATAAGAGATGATGATCTGAACACTGGACTCCAAATCCTCAGGATGAGTCAGGCAGGAAAAGTATTTACATACAAACATCCTGGTAGCTGACAGGGGAAGGAAATGAAATAGCAAAAGAACACAGTGAAAGGTTTAAATGAAGATTTAGCAATAGCTCTTCCTTGCACATTCTCAGTGAATGTGTCAGCAGAAATCTGAGGGATTCCAGAGAAGACTATAGGACATTGTTCTCATTACTTTGCCTTTCACACAAAGGACTTAAAACAATATGGCATGCAGAATTCTTAAGGGGTGCTTGGATTTCTTAGCTATTTAATACATAAAATAATGGCCTTCCTTCAGGAACTGTGAAAAGCAGTTTGTTATAATTGTTAGTTTTAATTGCTTATATGGCCAAGCAATCAGTCAGTAGGGATTTGTAAATACAAACTGGTGAAGTGCCCATGGAACTACAAACCAGTATTTTTAAGTCAAGTAGGAAATACTCATTTCAACATTCTGTTCTCTGCATGCCACTATGGAGCATTAGATTGCCACACACCCCCTGACATCCAGCAGTGCCTTCACCCCAAAGTGACCCAGCACTGCCCAGGACAAGGAGGGCTCCAGCTGCCACCCCTGGAGTGGTGCCACCACCCAGCACACCCTCAGCTCTGCTGCTGCACAAGCAGAACTGAAACTCTGTCTCCACCTGGAAAAACCACTGAGAAAAGATGCTCTGAGCCAAATTGAAACTGAGGTAAGGAGGGACACGTACAGAACCTGCCTTTGGAGAGCTTAGAAACTTCCCACTTCCCCAATGAAACAGGGATGGGAAGAAATGGGATTTTTTGTGTTCTAAATATCCCATTAAATGGCAATTTCCTAGCAAAGAACTGAAACTGTTTAAAACATCTTTATTTTTAACTGTTCTGTCTGTAACCAGATGAGACAGTGCATTGTTTACAGCACTGCTCTCAGTTCTTTGGAACCAACCACTGAAGTTCCCCATGGAAATCATCTCTGCTTTTATACAGCTCCAGTCATCAGACCTAAATGAGTGCCTGGAGCAGAATTTGGGCTTTTTTAAGTAGTCACTTCCTCACTGCTAGTGTCTGCTCTAAAAAACATTTAAAATACTGAACACTTTTGTCTTCTTCCTGTAATTTTCACAGGAGAAAATAATTCTAAGGGTTTCACCTAGGAGGCAAAGCCACACTGTGCCAGCAAATTTTCAGTAGAGCCATGCCATGTGTGAGTTTCTGGCAAGATAAAGCCTTATTTTTGTTTGAAAAATGGCAAATGTTATCTCAGGGACCTGACATTTTATTTACTGCTTATGAAGACCACCAATGAGAGGATTTAATTCCACACAAACCCTTCAGCATTGGTTCATGAATATAACCACAGCTGCTGTCAGCAACAGGAACAGCAGCTGACCTGGAAAACCTCAGGCCATATTTCCTTCTTTATCAACAGCAAAGGAAACAGGGACACTGAGCTTGGAACAGTGGTGATGTGTCACAAAGTGTTGGTCCAGTGTGACCTAAACCCAGGTGAATCCACAAATCCATGGAGGCTTTCAGCATCTTTCCTCCAGCACTGACACTGCACTGCAGCTGCTGGCAGGGGAATCCCAAATCCTGCTCCCTCAGAAGCTCTCCTCTGTCATTTGGAGCTTGCATACTGCACCATAAAGCTTTTGCACACAGAATATGATTTTAAACTGTGCATTGTGGTGCTGGGAATTGTGTCCCAGTCTCCCCTGAGCTGGCAGCTCTGGCTTAAAGCACACATGGACCATGGAAAGCTTTGTTACCACCCAGGGTCAGTTCACTTTCCTCCTCTCACCAGTTTCTTTGTCAAGACTCAGAGTTCCTACCCAAACTAACACTGCAGCACCTGAACCATGAGCTGAGTGACTGGAACAAAGTTCCCACTGCTCCAGTGACAATGTCACATCATTCCAGACTGAGCTTTCACCAACTGCAATCACAATTATTATCTCCTAGAAGCTCTCCTAATTTGCTCATCTCCTTCTGACAGACATTGAGCTGAACCCCCCCTGCAGAGAGAAAAACTAAAGACTTTGACTTCTTACATGAGCATTACTCCATGTTCAGCTCCTCCTTCCCTATTTTATCCAGCCCCCTCCATCCCCAAGACACCCAGATGGGTAATTTCCATCAGGAACTGCACTTTTTGTGGTTTCATTGTGGGGGTTTTGACTACAAATGGCTTCATATGTTGGGAACCCTTGGATTTGTCTGCATGTTATGATAAAACACAATGGAACCGTTCACAAAACAAAAGTTTTTACATAACAGAACGTGCAATAAAAGCGCAAGGAAGAAAAGAGAGAAAGAGAGAGAGAGAGGTATCCAGAGGAGAACTTACCCCGCGCTTTAGGCTCCTGAAGCAGTGGATTTTGGGTTTGGAGGTCATGAACTCGTTGAAGCGATGGGAGAGGGGTTCCTTTTGCTGCTTGGGAGACTGGGGGCCGTTGGGAACAGCAGAGGGTGAGGCAGAGGCAGGGGGAGGAGGAGGGGGCTGATGGGGGGATGTTAAAAGGGACATAAGCTACGTATAAGAGATGGAGAAGTGACAGAATAAAAACCAAAATAAAAAGATAAAACACAAAACGAAAATAAGCATCAAAACCAATATTTGAAATCCAGAGAAAAAACCAATTAAATAATTAAATATTAAAGGCCATGGTTTAAAAGAGGGGAGAAAGCAGTACTTAAGAGTCGTGTTAAATGAAGAGTTGTGATAAATGAAAGTATTAGTAAGTGATGCAACAGAAGAGTAACACAAAGGTATTTTGAAGGAAGCTCATGCAGACTCTTCCATGCAGCACTATCCCCATAAATTGCCCTGTTCTGCTCTGTGGACAGCTGCAATAATGCATATGGATAGAGCTTTCAAATACCTGAATTTAAATGGATCAGATAAGGAAGGTACCTTAGTGCCCAGTAGCGTTTCTATTATCTGGAAAACAACAAACCACATTCCTTCCTGCTTCCAAATCATACCTCAGCAACGTGCATCACACTTCACTTGTACAGATCACTCTATGAATTTGCTCAGGAGTTAGTCCTGCTTGTGTTTTTATTCTGGCTACACTGATGTAAGCACCAGACAGCAAGTCCTCTCCCACACCAGCACTACAGGAATGACCCCTTGAGAAGATGGAGATTTTTAAAATTCAAATTTAAGTGGTTTGGTAAAGGGTCAGAGCAAGAGTGAGGTCAAAACAACAAAGCTATTCTGGGCTTTCATCAGTGTTACTGAAACCTGATTGAGTCCAGTCCCCCTGGCACGTCCTGGTAACCCCAGATAAATGCTGCCATGCATTATGGTGTAAAGTATGACAGTGGGATGAAAAAGGTTTAATGGGTACATAAGTTAATATGGTCTTTTAAACAGTCAACTGCTCAGTTAGTTCTGCTCCATTAGTTGTGCTTCAGAGTGAATCCCAGCAATTCCCTGCTCCCAGCCACCCACCTGCTGACCCCAGTGCACAGACTGGAAAGACAACGCAAATGGAAAGCCAAGGAGAGTTGGAGGAGTGTCAAAACAGTAACGCCACACTGAAGCTTCCCACAGGTAACAATGTTAGTTGGCACACATGGCACTAGGTAAGTGGTTTACAACTCCTTCTCCGAGTTAGGAACAGAAATGGACCATGGCAGAGACGTGACAACTTAAATTAATTTAAAAACTGCAACATAATTAAATTATACAAGAAAAAAATAATTAAAGTTATAAAGAAACTTAAGTAACCAAAGACTACAACAAAACACCATATTAAGACATCAGTCATTAACTTTCTGAATCTAAAATTCTCTTTTAAAAAACTAAACTTGCCAAGATTACTAGACAAGACACAGGTTAATCACAAAACACATACTAGCACCAAGCTCAAGTCTACAAATCAGTACCTTATTTTTCTTGATGAATGGCCATAACTTGCCCTTGGATTTGCTACCGAACTTGGGCTCTGACTTCCCATCCCCTCTGGAGTTGGAAAGGCTGGATTCAGACACTGTCCTCTTCATGGGCTGCGTGAAATCCTCAAAGTCGACGTCTCCCGGGGGCTCGAACCCTGATTTAAAGGCTTCTATTACCATCTGGGAATCCTGGAATGGGACACACCAACACAGCAGTGAACATCTCAGGTGAGGCATGACATCAGACTGGTGGCACTTTAAGGCAGAACAGGAAGGTTTGTCAGTGTGGGACCAACCCTGGCAGTGACCAGCTCATTCCTGGGAATTAATGCCCTTCCAGAGTCCAGGATCAATGAAAGTCTCTACATCTTCTGCTGAAAAGGAGTAAGAGCTTATGAACTTTACTGACTGGACAAGCAAATCACACTTCAGTAAGTGTTTCATAACAAAGATTTAAGGTACAGATTTGCTGGAATACAGCTGTTAGCAAATCAGAGGAAAATCCCAATAAAGACTCCTATAAAGCAGAGCTCTTGTGTGATCACTCTGCCACAAGTCAACAAGTTGGTTGTGAATTTAGTGGCAGTAAATGGCTGTAAATGTTTCATGAGCTTTACCCAACATCTGAGCAGTCCAAGGTCACACCAGCAGCCCTGTGCCCTAGTGTGGGAGCCACTGAAGCCAAACTCCCTTTTGGCACTGCTTGGAGGCATCTAAGTCAGCCACAAACTGTAGACTGTGTATAATGGCTTTGCTCTTTTGTTTTGGACAGAGGGAAAAGAAAAAAAAACCAAACAAATCAAAGTCAAACCAATCCATAGCTTTCTTCCTACTCAAGTCTACAAACAAAATTAATTATACATAAGATCAAATTCAGACCTCAGCTTGCCAAATGCATTTAAATCTAATGGACTCAGGAAAAAATATCCTAATAGATGTATCTACTTGTTTCCTTGGGAAGAGAGATTATGTTATACTCTAACAGCTGTATTCCAAGATCACTAGAGATGCTGTGCATTGGCACAAAAATATATTATTATTCACTAGAGAAGAGCATCACTGCCCTGTTACATAAAAAGAACTTGTTGCTTTTAGGGCATTTCACAGGTTCTGTGAATGGCTCGAGGTAAAATGCTGCTCAGGAGAAATCTGCTGGGATATAAACATATCCAGAGGACAGGCTCCATTGAGCAAAACACAGATAACAGGAAAAGCTTTGCAAAAGTCTTCATGGGATTGTGAAGATCAACATGGATTTAAGATCCTCAGTCTATCATGTGGCACCATGAAATTCCTACATGAGTATGAGTTTTAGGGAGGTAGAACAGCACTTTCCATTATCCCATCCTTGTTTGACATTAAAACTTCCTGAGATCTATGAAAGTGATATGAAGAAGGATTAAAGAAGAGGGGAAAGAGTGGGAAAAGCTGAGGGAATTGGGAATGCTCAGCCTGGAAAAGAGAAGGCTTTAGGGTAACTCAGCTGCTGCCTCCCAGTACCTAAGGGGAGCCTACAGGAAAGATGGAGAGACTGTTTACAAGAGCCTGGGGTCTGTGGAGGCCCCATCCTTGGAAGTGCTCCAGGCAAGGTTGGACAGGCCTTGGAGCAGCCTGGGATAGTGGAAGGTGTCCCTGAACATGGCAGAGGGTGGAACTGGATGGGCTTTAAGGTCCCTTCCCACCCAAACCATTCTCTGATTCTAAGAGATTGCACTATGTTATATTAAATTCTCCACCAGTATTTTACCCTGTGCATGGAGCTTTTCCCTTTTTCCCCTCTGAATTTTACAGTGTTCCTTCCATTTATTCAAAACATCATTCCACTACAATGGAGCTAAAAATAACCAGCATGCTCCATATATCACAGAGATAATGTCATAACAGGAACTCCAAGCCCATAACAAATTCAGTTTATCTGCTGCTAGAGCCCTCTGAATCAGGCTCTGCACAGGTTCACCTGGCAGTCACCACAGCTCACACTTGCCACACGACCTTTGTGTTGCTCAAGTGGTTAGAAAAGGGAAATGGAAAAAAAAAAAGTTTAAAACTGACTTAGAATAACAGCAAACCAGTATTCTCTGCTAAGTCCAGGCAGTTTCTGTTGGCATTAACAGGAATTCTATGCAGTGCAGTGAGGGCACAAAGCAATCCTATTTACACTGTTGCATGTTTAATACCCAATCCAGTACTTTCATTATAATCAACACAGTTGGAAATGACTGCTCCCGAGAGGAAAAAATCCTTAAAGATATTTAAGGAGAAAGAACTCTTTATGAACATAACTATTTTCAGACAGGACACACTAAACTCTCTGTAGCTGCTCAGATATAACTATTTTGGTTAAATACATTTTTGTCAGCACAGTGTTTACAGGAAATCCTGGTCAATTCAGTTATCAATGCTCAAAGTCATCATTTTCCAGTGTCACACTTGTGTATGAGCCATCATGGACTTGTTTGTGAGTAAGAGAACATAAAATTCACCCTGATTCCAACACCCAGTTTAATTTCCATGTGTTTTGCTAAGACTTGGGCAGAGTGTAGGCTGAGATATGAATCTCCCCAGCATGATTTCACCATGCAGCACCAAAAGCTGTACCTCAAGTAGAGTGTGCTGTTCTAATATGGGAATTGCTGCCCCAATTCCCCCTTTTCCCACCCAGAGGGTAGATTTCAGATCCCTGAGTTTCCTATGCTGCTTTCTCTGAGATCATTGCTGAACAGAGAGTAGAGGATTAATTTCAAAACTTCAGCCTCAGGGTTATGCTGCCAGTTCATGGCTCCAGGCACTGAACAGCTCAGAAAAGATTCCAGTGAAAAACGTCTGGGAAATTCAAACAGGCAGCAAGACACTTGCTGTCAGCATTTGGAGCACTAATGTGATCCATGAGAAAGGCTGGAAGAACAGAGGCTTCATGCAGGAAGGGAGCAGATCACTCTGCAAACAAAACAGAAAACACATTTGGCCTTGTGGTCACTGTGCATCAGGAAGCCCAACTGAAATCTTTATCAGCTTTTCTATCAGAGAGGTTTCTTTGCATCCTGTGAAGGAAAATAATGTTCAGACATCAAGATTTGCTCATTTACAGATTGCCAGCAAACCTCAAACCTGCAAAGAAATCTTTTACAGAAAGATTTTCTGATAGTTCCTGTAGTCAATACTTTAAATACTTTAATTATTATAAAGCTAACTGGAATTAAGGAATTTCTGAAACAGACAGTTTTCTGTTTATGAGACATAGAAACCACCTTTATAAGAATTGGTGATTAAGCATCTGAAGTTATGTCCAACAATACATGCTGATGCCTACTTTTAAATTGCAATATTCAAAAAGTAAGTATCCTAATAAAATGACAGACTATTCCTTAATAAAAAATAAAAAATTAAAAAGTATTGCAGGAAAAGCATTTCTGGATGTTAAGTAGATTTGGGGAATAATCTGAGCACATCCTGCCTCAGACAAAGCAGCTTGGGACAAGAAGCTGTTCTTTGGTTTAATTCCGTGACTGCAAAGCTCTTGTGCTGAGCCTGGGCCCAGCATTTCAGTCTCCATGAATCTAAAACCAATACTAAATATGAGACCCAACAATGCAACACTTACATTCTTGTGATCCACAGATTCTGCAGCCTTTGTTATCTCATCCAGACACTTCCCAATGATGGGGATCACTTGGCGGTCGACTTTTGCAAAGGTTTTCATGGATTCTCCTATCCTCACGATTCTTCTTTCCTCCATCTCTTGTATTTTCTAAAATATTACATTTCATTCAGGTCAAACATCAAGATTAACTTCACAGTTTCACCCAGTTTTCCTCTCCAGCTTACATCAACTACTTTAAAACTTAAGGATTAAATATATTTTTAAGAACAAACTAGGACAGCTGTTCTCAGGAAGGTACCAGGTGATACTGTTCCCTCACACATCAAAATGTCATTCTTAAAGTAATCTCTTTTACTATTACTGGAAAATTTTCATTTAACTTTTTATGTTAAAAAATGCTGATTTGTCAAACTCCAGCTTTAGACTTTTGTAAGGATGGTTCCTAAGGCTTTTAAAAGAATTTCTGCAACAAATCCTTTCATTTTCTGTGCACATTCAGAACAATCTCATTTTCATTCCACTGTAGAATCCAAGGAAACAAACATCTTGATGTGTCCCCTGCTTTTCCCTAGAAGGGAATTTTTGGTGTTTAGGGAGTCCTGTACATCATGTTTTGTTCACAGTACATCACGTATTGATGTATTCATGCACAATAAAAATATAATTTGTTGTTCACAGCACAGCTCCTCACTGCTCAGTGGATTCAGTTCCAGGATCTCCAGCATCCCTTCCAGGGGGCTCTCCTTTACCACAAAGGGAAACTGAACATGGCATAATTCCATTATGACAAATTACAGCAGGGTACAGAAGGGCATGAACAGGAGCAGCCTGTTTCACACTGGGCTGCAGGACCCGTCAATTTAAAAATCCCCTTTGCCTTCACTGATCCACAAGCAACATCAATTCTTTACAAAACAACTTATTTCAACATTTAAAAGCAAGCCCTGGAGCTCACTGGTGCACTGACAGGGAAGAGCACACATCTGCAGGACTGGACCATGCCCACCTACAGATCAGAGTGCTCCTCAGCCCCAGCATTTCCTTGATTCCAGGAACAGCTATCTCAAGGCATTGGTTTGAAATACCATGAGGCAAAAGAGGAGGTGTCCATTTGGCTCACAAGTTTCAGCAGTGGGTAAGAAGTGCCTGTTTGCCACGCAAATATCAGCCATTGCTCATCTGGTGACAAGCATGTGACATGTCCTCCCTTGAAAAGGTTGGATTTTCCACTTCTGATGCTCATGACCCATTACAAGGGAACAGTCATTTAGAAGTTCTGTTCTACTACATTAACCTCAATTCATTCATTCAAGCACAAACTCAGAACTTCACTCAGAATGAATCTGATGGCTTTTTTTATTCTTCCTCTGCAGCCTGTCCTTAGGCACCCTAAGACAATCAGCAGCTTGCTTCAAACCCTTTGGACTCACTGCTGCAGAATTCTTGTGGTTCCCATTTAACCATCTGTGCAGCCTGGTTTGAACACAGGTTATAAAGGGCTGCTGGACTTCACAGATGCAGCAATGCCCAGCTGCCTCCTGCCCCAACAATGCCAGTGATGCTCTCCCTCATGCCCAGCTGCACAGACACAGGAGCTGAACAGAGAAAGATTGTGAGGATTCCAAAGGCTGTCCTCATCTGTCACGACACTTCAACGTCACCTTCCTGGTGTGTTATTCATCCCTTTATATCCAAATTTAAGAAAAACGGATAATTTATCCTACTGTCTCTCAGAGTAGCAGATTGCATGGAAAATTTGCTAAGAATGACCAAAAAAAATCACCCAAAATTAAAAGTCAGGGTCATAGAATTGAGGTGATGAGTAAGATATTCTTGTCACAGGATTGTGGGCTACTCTAGAGCCCTTCCAGTGACCCTTACCTGGAAGATGTTTGGTATGTGTGTGTAGTAATGTTCATGTTGCTCACTGTTGAACTTCTGTAGGGTGGAAGAATATTCAGCTTTGCTGTCTTCTGCCATTTGATGTCTTAGCTGGGCTTGCTGTCTTGCCTGTGGAAATACCAAAAGAAATGTATGGTTTAGGCTACATGGAAAGCAATTGCATTTTGGTACTCCTCATCTTACTATCCAGGAAGATTATGAGACTGAACACCAGCTTTTGGTTGACTCCTCTTGTGTGAAACATTCAAGCTGCAGTGTGGACAGTGCTGCTGCTCCTTTCTGGGGTTACAATGTGCTATTTCATGAACCATTTTGCATTCCATGAGCAACCTCTGCTTGAACTTCACATCAAACACCAAAACAAGTTGGTCCCTCCACCTGTCCACAGGACAGGCACCTTCCCAGCACATTCATGGACTCACTTCTTGCTCCCCCTGTGCCCTGGTGGGTGTCACCTGATGCTTTCCTCTAATGGGCTGCTTCCCTCTTGGTGAGCAGTGTTTTCTGGGGAAAGGGAAGTGTGAAAAAACCCAACAGTTTTGTCTCATTTTAGCCAACATAATCATGACAAAACCTCTGGACTGTGTGCCCTGCAGAGCCCTTTCTCCACACTCCTCACACAGCCCTGGCATGAAGCACACCAGGAAAGAGGAGCCTGAGCAGCAGCTGAGATGCCTTCCTTCCTATTTTTACCCACACAGATGATTTGCTTTGCTACCCAACATAGCAGAGCACTGGGCAATTAATCTCACTTCTTTCCCTAGAATAATCTGTCCCCAAGTGACCCTTTCACGTTTTCAGATTCCTCCCCTTACAGTTCTGTTCCCAAGGCCTTCTGTTATCTGTTTCACTGCCCAATATTCTTCCCTTATTGCCTCTCCCATCTGTTTGGTTTAGATGCCTTTTCCTTCCTTGCCTTTGGCCTTCACACAGCAGCTCTTGCTTCTCTTCTCTTCCAAAATTCCCTGTCTTTCCCACTCTGAAGCTCCCCCTCCCTGGCTGGAGCTCTGCTGTTGAATTTCTGAATAATTCCTTCAGACAAGGCAGACAAATGCTGCTTTAAAACAACACAACAAAGAATTTTAGTGTATTTTAAGTGGGCTCCCATTAAAACCAGCTCAGAACAGGGTTATTCTTTGAACTGTTCCAAGCAGACAATAGTTTCCTGACAAGAAATCCATGGAATACCAAATCATGGAACATTTTTGTAATCATAACTGGAAGGCAACAAATTCTGCCAGGAGGTTTCAAATCTCAATCTGTAAAGAAGTAGCCTTCCTCCACATTTGTCAAGTCTGCACATCTCACCTAATAATTTATTTCACCTCAATTCAGATATTGCTTCTGCAGTCGATTGTAGGAATGTCACAGATCCCCTTCACATTCTTTCTACAGAAATAATTCAAGCAGAATGAGGAGATACTGGGCACTAAGTGCATCACAGGAGATGAAACAGTAGCATCAAATGGAGAAGAATGTGACTATAACCAAATAAGTGAATCCAATAAAAGACATCTATTCAACTTTGCCTGTTCCCAGGAGTTTTAACTGTCCAAAGGATGAGTGCCTAACTCCAGAAAATTCACCTCCTGCAATCAAATTCCAAGAAGCCACATCAATCATTTCCCTGCCCAAGTGCTATAAAGTTTATTAAACTTTACCATCCACACACTCACGTGCAGCTACATTAAATACGAGTGGAAAACAATAGATTCTGCTGCCACAAATACAAATTTACCAGGAAAACAAAGTCAGCCATGGAAAGGCAGCAGCTGTAAGAGTGGGTCACACTCATCTCCCAGCCCCTTCCTCAGTCCCAGCTGCTGCAGATCAATATCCATTTGTGAGGCCCATTCTCCTCATCTACCTAAGAGGAGCCCATTGTCTGAGCTGATTTTACAACAGCCTCACTCCCACTCATACAGCTGTCTCTCCCTTCCTTTTTGTAAAAATAATTTTAAATAATGCAACTCAGGAATTTGTCCCTTGACACTATTGTTGAAGCAGAAAAACAAGAAATCCATTATTACACATTTCCAGGCAGATACAGCAAGCATTAAAGCCATCAGAGCTCATTTTCAAACTCATTGGCTGGATATGACAAAATAACTCCGAGCTAAATGTATAACAGAGTAGGCACTCAGTTTCCAAAATTATCTTAACTGGCCCCAAATAAGAAGGGGCAGCAGATGAGTAAATAAAATTGGGTGCATTCCAAAACCAGAACTTTTTGTATGAGAGCCTTAGTGATGCTTTGTTTCTCTTGGCCATTTAATGCATTTGGCAAGCTTCAAACTGTTTAAATATCTTTCCAATGAGGTATTTGGATCTGAAAATAAATAGATTTTTTAAAATCTAGAATTTTTTATTACTTCATTTCGGTATGTCACTTCCTCTAACATCATCACTTCCAGTATTAACAGAATTGTACCTTATAGTGAGATTCCTGCACTCTGATGAAGCACAGAATGATAAAATCCAGTCAATGATGTTAAGTTTCACATTCAGAGTAATGGATGCAGTAGCCCAAAACTAGAGAGTCACAGAAGCTGTTTCAGGAGTAATTTATAGTTGGGCTTTACAGAAAATGAAGTTTTGCTTCTTTTCTGCTCGCTTGTGTATGCAAACAGCTTCAGAGAAGGTTTTTTGGGGGCTCCTTAGAGTTAATGCTGAAATATTTGCTCTGGACAGTATTTCCAGGAGGAAAGACTTTGGAATAATTGGGGTCTGGAAAACCAGACGATGACTTCAGATACAGAACAATAGTGGGATGCAGCTTTCAGTCAACACATTCTCTCCTTTAACTGGGCAGGGATGATCAGCTTCCAGCCTCACATGTGAAACACAATCCACCTCCACAGGCTGACAGATTGCTCCAGTTGTAAGAGATGTCAGGGCCAGGGACTCTGAATGCAGCAAAAATTCCCCTCTTCAAAGGAAAAAAGAATGAGGTCACCTTTCAGCACTGCAGAAAAGCAAAAAGGGTATGTACACCTGAGGGGTTTGTGGGGAGAACAGCAGTGTGCTGCTTCCAAATGCCTGGCACAGCAAAAGATGCACAGATTTCACACATCTCCCACTCCAAGCATACCTTTGTAACAGCTTTTTGCCCCAAAATAAATGTCCACAGTGTATATAGGCACTGCTTCCTCCCCAAAGTCTGGGTTTGTTTCATGTCTGAACTCATGTGGCAGCACCAAAACCAAAAGGTCACACATGTCAGTGCTGGTCTCATCCAGAAAGTGCTCCCCAAAATGAACCACAGCCCAGGAGCTGCAGCACCTGCAGGGAGCACTCAGGTGAGCTTTGGGCTCCCCTGCACCTGCAGCCAGAGCTGAGCAGCCACACCAGGGGAGTGTTTCCACAGCTCTGAGAGAACACCCGAGGGAAAGGAGTGCAGCTCTGACAGACTGAAACAGGTAACAGCTCACCTGCAGCAGGTGAGGTTTATTACAGGTGATCTCTCTCAGAATCTATGCAGAAGTGCTATTAAATAAAACCAAACCCAATCTTTTTCCCTTTGTTTAGACAGCCTTGCTGCTTGATGGGCAGAATGCAGGACAGTAGATAACTGCAGAGTAGTATTAACTTGCAAAGTGCTGATTTTTGTGGCTGTCTTCAGTCACAGGAAGAAAAAGAAATTGAAAATATTTTTTAAAAATCAGGCCTCAGCAGCACACCCATCTTAGGTGAAAAACACTAAATCCAATGGCCATATGAGCTGTTAACACACACTGTGGCATCTATCTCTTAAGGTAGTGGGAAGAGCAAAAACATTGTTCTCTCAAGATGATTTTAACTACATTTCCTGCAGATTTTCATCTTAACAACTGAGTTGCAGAAACCAGACTCCCAAATAACAATGAGTTAGTTGAGATAAATGACTCTACCAGGAGCTCAGAAATGCCAGAAAGGAGATGCCAGGGTAGAACATCGATGCACTGAAGTCTGACTTAAGTATTTATGGGGGTATTTATTTCCCTTTTAAAACAAGAAATTAGAAGAAAGTTAATCCTGCAAACCATTGAAATAACTCATGTTAGAGAGATCTGCTTGAAACCACCTGCAGTTCACCACCAAGATGCAATTTCAGCAATCAGTACACAAGCAGAATGAGACCAAAGAATGACAGACAAGAGAACTTATCCAAAATCCTTGCAAACATGCAGCACTAGTAAAGTTTTATATATTGGTCTAATTAAATCAGTCCTAATTTGAACAGAACAGTCCTAAATCAGTCCTTTTTGAACAGAAAAATTGAACAGAGAAAGGGAATATGGACACTTGATGATGGGCACTGTCAGCCCTGAAAGAAAATTTTTGCAAATTGCTACACTTTACATGAAGGCTCTTGGAGAATTAAATACTTTCAATTATATTGTTCCATTTACCTTCTCCCCCAAGCCTCCTTTGATAGGAAATGCAACTTGTGATGAAGTGTAGGAGAAATGTTTAAAAACCAAGTATATTTTCTGCAATTTTGGTCTCCAATACAGAAAAGAATGAGGATATTTTGCTGAGAACAATTTTCTGAGACACATTCCAGAAACAGCAGAAGGGTCAATAGACACACTGTCTTCTGGGTTTACACAGACAAAAAATGCAGCTCCTCAGGGCTGTTATGGTGGGAGTGATATGAATAACTGAAAAGGGCAGAAAAAAACTTTGGCTGTTATTCAGCTGGTCCACACCAAGTGGAACAGTTCAACTTCTCAGCAGTTGCTCTTGTCCAGAATGGCAGAGTTTCCAGTCAAAACTCTGGTGTCACTTTGTTTCTTCTTTCTTTTCTCCCATTCTGCACCCCCTCTTTTCTTTCAAACTCAGACAGCATGTGAGATGCATCACTGCCAGGCCACTGCCTGCCAAAACAGATCTGCCTTTGGCAAATCCATGATCAGACTAAATTGCAAACAAAAAAAAATCACCCCTGCCCCCTCCCCTCAACTACCCAATTCCTTTAAAATAGCTTAATGATAAAGGCAGACTCAGAAACACTTCCCCAACTTCAGGAATGCTTTCTATTGCTCCCAGATTTTTCAGCTCCAGGCTCTGGCCCTCCCTCCATGGCTGCCCTGTGACCACTGGGCACTGAGAGCAGCACTGGCAGCGTGGGCAGGGTCATTGCTGACAGTGGGCATCCTGCCAGACTCCAAAACAGGGCCAAGGCTCCAGCCCTGGATTTACATAGCCTCCAAATCAAGCTCCACTCTTTACCATTTTACAATAACCAGTTGGGTCTCTCTGAACTGGCAAGAAGAGAAAGGATTTGGAGTTTGCTTTCCCAAAAGAAAAAAAAAAAAAACCACAAAAACAAAGCAGTTGCCAAGGTACCAAATAACAGCAGGGAAAGAAGCAAAAAGAAAATTCCTTTCTTTTAACATTTGAAGAGGTGGAGGAAAAATCTGAGACTCTGTGGGTCCCTGAAATCCTCTGGCTGAATATAATATACAAATGAGCAAACCACTGACAGAGGATGGAAAATCTTCCTCACCACATCTCAGGAATTGTTATCTAGTGCAGCCTCACTGCACACAGCCCTGCCACAATTCAGAAACTCACACTAACAAAAGATATCCCCAAACAACACAGTCCTGCTGAAGCTCTAACAACAGAGATGGACTAAATTAATTAAGAAGAGCAGCACAGCAGCACCTCTCAGCACACTGCTGCAAGGCCCTGGGGAATAACTGTGCCTCAGACCCAAAAGTTGTCTCCTTGCCCTGCCATTCTCATGTCATGAATACTAAATAACCAAACTCTCTGCATGAGTGAACTGTGAATCCCTGCAAACACCCAGGAGTTTTCCACACAGCTCAGAGAAATGCAGTTCCATGAGGATATCTGGCAAGTCTAATTCATTATAAAAGAAGGATAATCTCTGTGGATGGAAGGTTATGTGGGTTTGATGGAGGAGGTAACAAGAAAAGATGTATTTGGAACACTGGCCCACAATGTTTAAATGATTTCTGGAGGTCTGTTTAGTTGTACTACATAAGCAATTAAACTCTGCCATGTATAAATCTGGGTATTGAATATAAATAATGGAAATTATTTCTTGAATATAAATAATGGAAATTTCAGGACTGGGTAATAGATTGCTTAGCTCATACTTGGAATACTGGGCACGGCTCTACTCCTCTCTCTCCAAGAAAGAATTTACAAACACAGCCAACACAGAAGGGACAGTCAGGGTTGAAAAGTTACCAGGACAAATTCTGTAGCCTTGAAGATCAATTTTATGGGTACAATACACAGCTTTGTCTCTTGGGGAGGTGAATTAGTCTGAGTGACCAGGGTGATGCTGAGCTGCAGCAACAAGGGCTTTCCCAGCAGAGACAAAGCCACTGTCCCCTCCTCTCAGCATTTGTCAGGCCACACCTGAAACACTGTGTCCAGTGGTCCCCACTAAATAAAAATGAACACCTGGACAGGCTGGAGAAGGTCCAGAAAGGCCACAAAGATGACCCAGAACAGGGAAGCTGCCATGTGAGGAAAGGCTGAGAGAGCTGGGTTAGGTCAGCCTGGAGAATGAAGGCTTAGGGCACCTTGTCACTGTGTCCCAGGGATTGAAGGTGGCTGCAGGGAGGATGGAGACTGCCCAAGGAGTCACATGGAAAAGACAACGGGTAATGGGTACAAGTCACCCCTGGGGAGATCCCAACTGGACACCAGGGGACAATTTTTCCCAGTGAGAACAAGGAGCCATTGGAATAGTCTCCCTGGGGAAATGGTGGAACCCCCAACATGGGGCAGAGCTCAGCTGAAAAGGGTTCTGGGCCATCTTGTCTAGACTGTGCTTTTGCCAAGGAACCCTGGGCCAGACAATCCTTCCATTCCCTTCCAAGCTGGTATTCTATGATTCACTGAAACTGAACAGCTTACAAACGAAATTAGCTAAATTCTGAGGCCTTCTCACGCAGGTGAAAAGATTTATTCCAATGTTTTGACAGAAAAAGAATGACTATAAAGAAGCTTTCCAACTGTACAGCATGAAATAATTGCTTTGCATTAGTTTAGAGCACCAGTTCTATTGCACTGGTGATTCAAACTGCAGTTGTTCAATTCAGAAGATATTCTTAAACCTCCCCTTCACACTCCTTTTCCCTGTCTTCAGCAATCACCTCCCAAAAGGGTTGTATTGTTACAAAACTCAGTCAAATTGCCACGTAGAGCACTGCTAAAAGGAAATTTAAGTTCAGTTGGATTTCCTTGCCTTACACTAAAACTGGCTCATGATCTGCTCTTTGATCTCTTATCACCAAGCACAGGGTATGTATAGGGTACATATGGAGATTTATTAAGTTCCCCAGACACTCCTGCTGGAGTCATTAACTCTCTATTGAGTAGAAATCGACCCTCTTAAATTAGTCATGATTCCAAAAGGGAAACAGCTGCTCTGCATGGAGAGGCAGGGATGGCAGGTTGTAAACAAGGCTTACTCTTCCAGAAATGCAAATTGCTCTCCTGAGGGACTCCCTGAGTTCACACACTGCATCATCCTTTAGGAAGGAAGCAGTTCAGGAAGGAGACTGGGGTCTGCATAACACACAGAAATAACATTAAATCACATTACCCAGCATTTGAATTTATAAGAAGTCTGTCACACATCACAAGCAAAGACACAGAAATTTAGGCAGTTCCATTTGTGGAGAAAAAAAGAAGCAGCTGCCTACTCAAAATATAAAAACTCACCACCACACAGGGAAAATCTGCAGTGTCAAACTCTCCAACAAGAAATGCACAGGCCAGGCCCCCCTGATTAGGCCTGGCACACCTCCCCTGCATATTGCACCTTGATGCTGCTGCTGTATCTCTACAAATTCACAGCAGAGAATGGGAAAAGCAAAGCCTCTGGGACCACTCAGTGCAGTATTAATAACACAAGCACTGTAAGTGTTCTCCACCTTGAAAAACCACCTCTGCATGACACTGAATTTCCCACAATGCTGGTACACTCATGGTGCCAGTGGGTGCCTTGATGTGGGCAGGAGAAAGAAGGGATACAAGTCCCACCATCACAGAGCACATGACTTGGCATCTCCTGAAAAATTAGGCCTATTAAGTAGTTACAGTCTGCAGAAGAAAGATACTCACAGCCTGGGGTTAGGGTGAAGTTCACTGCTGACAGACTTTGCTGACTAAACCTCAGGGGGATGTGGCAACAGCAGAGCCCTGAGCTGGAGTTCCTCCAGGTTAGTCTGGGGGGTGTCAGTGACTGCATCTGGCTTCACTGTCACCTGCCTGCTGAAACACCCACCTGAGATGTCTCCAGAGCCCAAAACAGCTTCTTACACCCCTCACTGTAAGGATGTGTAAGCTCCCAGTGGAGGGGTTTGTGTCCCACAGCAGTCCAGAGGCAGGAAATGAACCTGAGAGCATTGCTGAGCACAAGGAAGATCAGCTAATGCCAGGTTCCAATTAGCAGGATTTCTACACCTACCTTCTGTCAGACTTTGCTCATGGTTCAGCTACCCCAAGCCATGCTAAGTGTGTCTCCTGTGGGTAAGCAGGGGGACAGACTCTGTGCTTTGAGCAGAAATTCAGCACCCAGGTAACGTGGCACGAGAAAAGAGAAAATGTTTCTCTCAGTATCTCCCCACAGTTATATTTACAGACTAGAAAACTACTATCATGGTGATATTCTATTTTAAGGCTTTATGCAAATCTGAAGCTATTCTGGGTCTCCAAAACATCTTGGATATTGCAGACAATCTGAAAGTTGCAGAGCACAGGGAAAGCTCTGAGAGATTTCAGTAAACTGAAGATCACTCCTATTTCTCTCAGTTTCTCCACTTCAAAACCAAAGGCAAATGCACCTAAAATTCCTAAGTATCTCAGATTACTGCCTAAGGTCAACATTTGACCATGATTCTCTTCAGCCAAGGGACAGATCCTGCCTGACACCAAGTACTTCAAACCATCTCCTCACCACAACTGCTGAGCAAACCAAGAGGCCAACCCTTCCCATGCTTGGCCTCAGCCAGTTCCTCTTTAAAATCAGACTCTGAAATACCTACCTGGAAAAGAAACCCTTAGAAAAGCCAGCGGATTTTTTAATTTTATTACAAGAAGTCTGCAAAGGCACCACTGGGTACCACATTATCCCATAAAGATGTCAGCTTTTTAGTGATTGCAGCTCTGAAGGGAAGGCAGAAACAATAGAGCTCTGCCTTATAAGTACAGTGGCTCCGAGCTGGCAACAGAGACCATTTCCCCAAATGGTCAAAAAATTGAAGCAGCTCCTCTGTGGTTTTTGAAAGAGAAGTGCTTTAAAGCACACAACCCACTGTGATCCAAATGAAATAAAGCTTTCAGTGATACCTACAAGTCTTCCCGGAAGCAGCATCAGCATGTTGCAGCATTTATTTAGTTTATAAGGATATTTTCACAGACTGTGAGCTTCCTGCCCTGACTTTGCTGCACTGCATTTTGTGTTGACACAAACATCTCTGCAAGCTTTGGCTGCTGGGGGTTTAGAGGCTCAGTGCAAACAGGGAAGGGAGCTCAGGTGTCCTGCTCCACTCTCCCTCTTTTCCTGCACACTGTGATCATTGCAGAGACTGAGCACAGCTTCTGCTCCATGTTCCTACTGCCAAAAAAGGAGCTGAGAGCAAACAAAGCCAAACACTCCTCCCTCCAAGATCAGCTACCAGGCTGCTGCCTGGCAAGGTGATGGAGCCCTTGTGGGCCACAGAAGGGGCAAAGAAGGGATGTGCCCTTCACACACCTGGTCCTACAGAAGGAATGTGGACCTGGGTACCTGATGTCCAGGCTCCACATCCAGCCCTGCCTTTAGGCCCTTTGCCAAGCAGTCCTGGAGAAATAAGGAGGAAAGTGACTCTTATTCTGCTTTTCTGCCACTTTTCTGGTTGCTTAAAGCTTCCAAATTGTAATACTCTGGGCAAAGGATAAGTGCAGGTAGATGGCAGCTCTGGCACAGAATTTCCTGCTGCAGTTGTCAAAGGCTACAAAGACTTGAAAGATGAAGAGACGTGAGCATTTCAGAACCTCACACAGCTTAGCATTAGGAAATTGCAGCTGTATTCTCTTCTGACTGTATGTGTCATTGTGATCAGTGTAGAATTTTAATTTCATTAATGCCATCCACTCTATCATGTGTGATGCAAAAAATAGCTCCTGTGTCTGCTCACATTGGCAAGTACAAGCTGAAGCAGCCAAGGTGTCAATCTCAAGCCAAAAAAAATGAGAGCAAGCAGCCCCACTGCCTGAGGAGCACCTTGTTCTGCCAAAGAGAAGAGCTCTGACACAGCCAAAGTGCCCATTCTCCTGGCCAGGTGGATTTCTGGGAGCTTGTGGGGGTAGGAGTGCAACAGCCAAGCTATAAGAGAAATCAGAAGTGCTGCAGTGGAAAGAGGAGGCTGAAGTCATCCTATTGCTTCATTTGGAGCTGAGCAGCTCCTGCATCCCCCTGGAGCAAGTCAAGGAGAGCAGCAGGGCTGGGAACAACATCCCAGATCCTGCATCCCCCTGGAGTGAGTCAGGGAGAGCAGCAGGGCTGGGAACAATATCCCATTCTGCACTGGGAGTTATGCAAGAGCCTCCCAGTCACACGGGCAGAGGGGAGCAAAGAAAGGGCATTATTCACAGCCTGACATGGATGAACCCAGTTTAACACATGCACTTGGAAAACACTGTTCTCTCTGTTCAGTAATATTATTTCACATTCCACTCATTTTGATAACCTTTTCCTTCTCCCATCTACTCTGTTGACTGCCTGGAAAGTGGAGTAATGCCTTCTCCTGAGAGCTGCCAACATGCATAACAGATTTTTCTTCCAAGATACCACTGAGCCTCATTTTGCAATAAATAATTTAAAAACTCACACAATAAAAAACTAGAGGAATTTTAAAGAGAAGCCTCTCTGCTTAACTTGACAGGGAAAAAGCACCAGGGTAGGAAATGGCTTCCCAGAATTCAGCTAACACTCTTAGATTGATATATCACCAATGTGCCACCTTTTCCTCTGGCCAGAAAAGGGCAGCCTTGGAAAGGGATGTAGAAATAAAGAGTTTCAGTCCCCTATTTCAAACACTATATCATGTCTTTGTATCCCTTTGACATGACCTCAGCTTTGGGAAAAAATCTAGGGCAAGCCCTAATTTTATCTATGAAAGAAGTATTCTAAAATCACTTTATACAGATAAAGAAGAGATGATCCCTCTCTGTTAGAAAAACCCACATGTGGTGCTACATCTTTAACAATCTGTACATGCATTCATCTGTCAAGTGCCCTGGCAAATCCAGGAGGCAACAAAGGATCAAATCTACATGGTGAATTTGCAACTAAGAGCCAGGCAAATGAGAAGACCACAGAGGTATTTTGTCCTTTGATGTGCAATAGCACTTGGGGGAAATTTTCTGAGCTTGTTTATGATTTACTGTCCTCATTTCCAAGAGCATCCTTGATGCTGTGTGCCACACAATGTCCTGATGCTCAGCACACCAGAAACAAGAGATCCCACAGATGTAAAGGGAAATTTATATTTCATATCTTCACAGGACTGAAGTAACTTAGAATAGAATGAAGCAGACCTCTTGAGAAGCAAAACCTACATTTTACAAGGAGACCTCAGACTAGAAAGGTTTCTTACCTATAATTCACTTTCCTTTCCTGTCTCTGAAACAAAACATTTGGCATATTTTAAGCTTCAGCTTTTACTTTTTCCTTTCTTTTTTGGTTGCCTTTTCTTTTTATTTTTTTTCCTTCAAGAAAAATGTCCTGGCTATTTTGTGCCTGTCTGACTCAAACTCAAGGAAGACAAAGCTGTCCTTACACATTGTAATGTGGTGCTTCTGATCTACATTAGTGCATCTTCTGAGCAAATGTGTAACTCCAAAAACAGAAGCTATTTAAAACATTTTCTTCCTCTTCATTGCTTCCTTAAGTTAGAGATATTGGACTTGGACCAGTAAAATCTAAACTTTAAGCATCCTTCCACACATCCAATTTTGAATCAAACTGAAAAGAGAAAGTATTTCCAGACAGATGTGCTGAAACAGAACTGGATGTTTAAAATTAAGCATTAGTTCAAAAGCTTCACTGAGTGGGGATCATTGTAAAAAAGCCACAAATGATGCTGCAACCAGCCAGCAACTGAGAAATGAAAATAAAAGCCTTGTGCCATCTGTGACAAGCATGGATTCCAGGATCCTGCATCACATGGAAAGCTGTCCTGCTCTAAACCTACAATGATGAAAAACAATTCTGGTAATACTTCCTTGCATCCAATGACATTGGGAAATCTTTGAAGTGCTGCTCCAAGGGCAGGAAGTTTGGTTCTACCTAGATCACAGAGGGAATGAAAATGTGTGGAAACTGCAAGCAGCCCTCAGGGGCCCCTCACAAGCCTGGCTGACACAGAACCTGGGGTGTTAGTCAAAACTGAGCTTGCATAAACTCCTTTAGAGCCAGATCAGCTCTGTTAAACTCACATACCACCCACTAAAAAAACCTGACTGTATCTGTTTAGAGTTTTTATATAAATAAAGGTGTCTGCAGAGATCTCCCAGGTTTTAATTAACCAGCAGACTGACTCAAGTAAGGCATTAAGCCTCAGAGGGTTTATCCTACCAGGAGGATTGAGAAAATAAACCTATCACATCCATGTTTACAAACAGTCTCCACCCTCCAGCTCACCTTTTCAACATCTGCTTTTGTCACGTTGATGTCAGCATCCATTTTCTCAAAATACTGCTGGGCTCGGTCAGCCTCTTTGCAATCCCGTTCAAACCGCCTTTTACTCTGACAAGAAAAACCAGGCACCTTCATTATGGGAAGCAAAAGATACCAAAATCTGCCTAAAATTCATGCCCGCCACTAAAACAATCTGTTGTAACAACTGAAGGATTTTAGAGCGCTCTTGTTTACACTGGAATACATTTTCATATTAATGAACTTCAAAAAACAGAGTTACCAGAGGCACATTTTTGGTTCCATTATCCAGGCTGCTCACATTTCAGTATTTTTCCTTTTCAGCATCATTTCCACTCTTGCATTCTCCTCCAACACTTAACCCCTTCCTTTTTGTAAATGAATGAGGGAGTTAATAAGATTTATAAATTTGAAAGTAGAGCTTCAGGTTATTGATAACCCATTTTCTATCCTCTCCTGTACTTACAGCCACACTTTTCATTCATCACATGAATGACAATTCCAATGTATATTTACTTTTGGGAAGCAGCACCTGACCCAGGAGATATTCCTGTTCAATTTATTCAGACATTATGGAGCTGTTCAGCTTGCAGTGGAATATCTGAACAGGACCCTTAGGGACTCTGCAGTTTCAGCAATGCTTAGCACACTTTTCAAGTCATATCAAATGAAATGCTGCCCGTCATAGACAAAGAGCCCACACAAGCCAAATGTTCTGTTAAAACACTCTTTTGCAGGACTGAGTATATTTAAGATAGGAGAGTTTTAAAAATCCAATTTCTATAACTTTTATCCATATACCTTTCTTTTTCCAGATAAAACATTTGGAACCATCTCTTTGAAAATAATATATAAATGACTTAAATGTCACATCTGAGGAATTTGCCACTTACTGCTTCAAGTTGTTTCCAGCAAGTTTCAATGTGTTGTTGTGCCTTTCTGCCATCATGGAAGTGCTGTTCAGAAAAAGAAAAGAGAAAGAAAACATTTTCAACAACAAAAGAACAAACAGTCAAGTATGCTCAAGAAAAAGCCCAAGCAGAAATCATTCTGACAGCTGGGTTCTGCAAGGCTGGCGAATTGAGCAGGTGTGTGATGACTATCTAATGTCTCAGCAGGCTGCAGATGGATATTTGCATCAATTATAGTGGTTAGTTCGACTAAAGCTAATTAATCCCTTTAGCAATTCTACCTTGTATTGTTCACTGTATCTCATAATTATTGGTTTCCCGTATCATGGGATCTGAAGCACTTTTATCTGATGAGTATTTCTTTGGTGACAGACTGAACACTGGCTTCAAATTAAAATTTCTCTCTACATGAATTTACCAAGATGCACTTGATTGGCACATTCTAACAACTGATGTTTGTCCTGATTTTCATTCAGACTCAACAAAAAACCCCTTTTCTTCCTAGTTACTAGCTGTGTGTCAAAGCCAGCTGCTCCTTCCTTTCAAGAGGTTTTTGGTGCCATGGTCCCTCCAGAATCCCTCCTCTCCCAAACACTGGGGGTGAGTGTGTGCTCAGAGAATGAGGTGTAACACAAATTTTAAATTGAGATGTCAGCTAAACAAGGAACTCCTCTCCTGATGTGCTTTTTGGAACAAGAATCTTAATTGCAGTTGGTTTAAGTAACAGTTCTTAGCCTTTACACAACGCTCTTTATCAAAGAATTTAATCTGTATTAGAGTTTATCCCTCTGTAAAATCACAGAATGGTTTGGGTGGGAAGGGACCTCAAAGAACACTTTGTTCCTCCCCCTGCCAAGGCAGGGACACCTTGCACTGTCCCAGGTGCTCCAAGCCCTGTCCAACCTGGCCTTGGGCACTTCCAGGGATGGGGCAGCCACAGCTTCTCTGGGCAAGCTGTTCTTCCATCTGCCTGCCTTTCCCTCAAGAGAAGCAATTCATTCCAGACCATTGTATAAGTCAGTGACCCAGCTCTGGACAGGAATGTGAGTGCACACACAGCTGACTGCTACAACAGGTTATTCCCCTCCACACACCACCCTGTAAAATAAATAATGAAGCAAACTGAAACAGGAAGAGAGAGGCCTTTCTTTTGTATTATTTACTGGCAATTAGTTTTACTCAAATACAGGAATGGTGTTACAAAGTAAACTTGAAAAATAAAGGCCAGATATTGCCAGATAATCCCACTAGAATTCATGTGCTCTCAGGCCCAAGTGCAATCAGATTTTAGATAAATCTTAAGGAACAGGATACCTACAGTTTGTTGGGTTAAAAAAAGCTCACACTCCAGATCATTAACCTGCTACAAAATGCCACAGTTAAAAAAATATGCCTGCAAGCACTTTACAATTGGCAGCTCCTTGGTTCCCTGCATCTCCCACGACAGCAACAGGTATTTTCCTGTGCCAGGGGAGAGAGGGACATTTCAGAGCTGCCATTCTGGCTCCATCAGACATGACAGCAGAAAGCCCAAAAACTGCAATTCTCTACCATGCCATGTCCAATAGGCTCATTTAGCCTTCAAAATCACAATAATGTTCAACATGTCTGCAAGAACAGAACAGCAGCAGGGCTACCCTGGGTGCTCTGCATGCTATCTGCAGTCCCAAACACTGTCTGCTAAGGAGGGATGCTCACCTAGAACTGAGCACAGGGACATTCTACAGCTGTATGTGTCTGGATGGTGCTCATCTCCACATGAAAATTCTTAAAGCAGACAAGAGAGGCCCAGTGGCAGAAATGTTTTCCATCCTGGCCCGTGCCATGCTCAGCTCTGGCTCTGCTCCTGCTCTCTGAGGAGGGAGCGCGTGTGGCCACTGGGCCGTGGAGGGGGGAGCAGTGACAGCCTGGCACTGCTGGGACAGCAGAGATCTCCAAACACTGCCTCGCCACACTGTGACACTAAAAAACCCCTGACATCACTGTAAAACTGCTGGGTGGCAGGGAAAGGCTCCAAGTTGATTTCAGTTCCCTTTGTAGATCCCCGAGTCCTTTCAACTCCGCGTGTGACAGATGCTGCCTCTTCCCTGCCAGGGGCTCCTCCTTTCAGCCTTTTGTCATCAGAGTTTAGGAAAACAGTCCCAAGGAGCAACAAAAACAATCCCAAGGAACAACTGTAATTTAACACCACATTTTTCAACATTTTGCTAATGAGCATGAAATTCATGGAAGCCTTTTAACAGTGAAGCTGGAGGTAAAATGACTCCAAAATCTTCATGTTGCCTCCCCTGCTTCCACCAGCCCCCATTTGTGTGCTCCCCACTTTGCTGGGGTAGGAAGGGGGCTGGTTTGGGAGCAGCTGGACTGTGTGAAACCCAATACTGTCAATGACCCATAAACCTCAGGAAAACAACATGCCAGCTTCGTTTAACAGGAAACAATTGCAGAGAGGAGCTGAAGGATGAACTTGGAAACAAAAGCCTATCAGATAACAGGACGTGTATTTTTAAGCCTTTGTAGTTGAATAATGTAATTTCAACAAGACACATCCCTGTTACTTCTAAATTTGCCTTCTGTGTAAAACGAGCTGTACAAGCTTCTGGAAGTACATACAAGAAGCACTGAGCAGTAAGACTGCATCCAGTTCAGACTTTGCTGATTTTTGATACTTTTTTTTTTTAGAAACTCTTCTGCACAAATGGAATACTGAGATGTAAAATGTGCATTGCTGAAGGGTATTAAATAGTGAAATATTAAATAGTGATAAATACAGGATTGCACCACATCTTGAAGAGTTCAGGGAAATACTGCTTTAAGTTCAACCAATTTCTAAATATACTTATAGCCCCTAATTCTTGCTGTGTTGTCCCACATATATCTTTGTTGTGAGCTAAGGCACTTCTGGTTTTGCAAATCTTTTGCCCTCAAATGGTAATTTCTGCCTTCCAAAAATTCATATTTAAATACAGCAAGGAAGTGGGACCTACTAACTATCTGTATTTCTTCACTGGCCCAATTTTATGGGTAAGCAAAGTCAAGGCACTACGGCCAAATCATCTGCCTAAAGCCATACAGGAAGCCTCCAGTTTCCTCAAACCATGCACTATCTTCAACTTCTGCAAACTCATTTCCTTTACAATCCTCTCAAGCAGCAAATGTCCTTTACCTTTACCTCCTCCTCCCTCCAAAACCCCAGCAAAAATAACTCTAAGCTCAACTATTCTTTGATGAGGTTTCAAGATACAAGTTCTAATTTAAATAAATTTCTTTGAACAAATTCAATAATTGGTTGTTCTACTCCTGAACATTTAGCAAATGGAAACATGACAAACAATTTAGAAAATCCTGTGGCAAGCTACCACTCTTAGCCACAGCATTTCAGCAGCACACAAGGATGACTTTAGAGTCATTGATACAATATTGCTTTTTCCTCCTCCCAAACTGAATGTCCAAACTAATGCCCTCAATCAGGCTGTTTATAAAAAATCAGAGTATGAGCGAGATATTCAATTAATAAACTCCTCAAGTGTGCCAGTGAGACATTAGCAGCAGTGTTGGTGGCTCACATGCCGTGATTTCCTCCAGACTTTTCACCCATATCCACAGAATTCTAAAAACACATTAGAAACACAGTAAAGTGAAAAGTTTGGGGTTATTAGTGTTCATTAAGTCAACCCCCCTAAATTACCTTGAAGTCTGTATTTTGCAGTCTTTGGCTGGCAAACACTGTGCCAACTTTAAGATTTCCTGAACAATATTTTATTGAACTATTAAACCAACTAAACGGCCCAAAACACAGCAGCACTGCCCAAACTCAACCCATACATGAGCACAACTGTCCTTTTCCCTGTGTCAAAGCCATCGTGTCCCAGGGTGCTCTGAACAATCCACAATGGCCACGTTTGGACTGGACAACTCTATCCATCCCAGCTCACAGGATTAACACAATAATGCAGGTTATAGGTGCTCTCAGGAGAGTTCACAGATCAAATTTTGAGCTCAATTCATGACCAAGCACCACCATTTCAACCAGACCCAAGTGCAGTCTTTCCTTCAACACTTCCAAGGATGGTGACTCCACCACATCCCTGCCAGCCCAATCCAACCTTTTCCATGATGAAATTCTTCCTAGAATTCCAAAATTCAGTTGTTAAGACTTGAGATACTTTTATCAGAGTATTAAGTCACTCATGTGAGGACTGTGGATTAACTGAACTTTTTAAAAGCTTTTGTATATTCAAAAAGCTCACAGCTCAAGGAATGAGCTCTTTCCTTTGCAAATCCAGCCAGGGGGATTGGTGTGCTCTCCTCATTAGGATGCTGCCTGTGTGTGGAACAGCTGGGGAGCAATCCTGGCTGCTGTGCAATCAAAGACAAACCTCTCATTGACTTTTGTTGGGCTCAGATTTCACCCGTGTTGATCAAAACGCTGGGAGCAGCGAGCGAGGGTCCCACAATGCTGAGCCTGTTCCTGCCAACACTGCCACAATTAGGAGCAGCAGGATATTTTTGCAAAACTTCCTTGGTATGCACGAGGGTTTACACAGCCCCAGAGCTCACCCAGCAGACAACAACAGCTTGTTAGAAGATGCATCTTATCTTTTTTTTCCTTGACCTTTTGAGAGGAGCAAGAGAAAAGATGGTGCTAAAAGCATCTAATGAAGGACAACACATTCCAGTATTTTTGCTGAGGAGTTCCTGGGCAATTTTAAATTAAATAATTGCCTGAAACATGTAAATTACCAGTATGACAACAGGGCTGCTTAGGCTCTGTCTAAACTGATCCTGTGAAACCTTTTTAAAAAGGCTGTAATAAGACAGCCTTGTTTTTCTTAAACAAACAGGAGTTGATTACATGGTTAAACTAAAGATTTGTACATCTATAGTATATCTGTATTAGAAATAATCACAGAAACAGCCTTAATTTATATGCATAGCATATGGTTCATTTGACAACATCAAGAATTCTCAAAAAAAATATATCCAAGGCAAGGGTGCTTCATTCTCTTTTCTATTTACATGTGAGACAATAAAACAGACTGACAAAATAGTTACCTTTGGCTTCTGTAACAAGTACTCCCAGCTCACACTGATAATAAATATAAATACAGTACTTCATCCTCCAATTCAAACTCTTATCTCCATTTTTGTTACAAGTGATTTCTAAAATAATGGCTAGTGATTAAAGCACACCAGAGACGGAAATAAGAGAACACTATTTTTTCCTCAATTTTCTCAGCAATATTTGCAAAAAGCCTTGTCAAAAGTTTTTCTTTTCCTGGCTGCAAAGACAGGAAACAGTCTCCTCCAAAGAAATCTTTGTTTCCAAAAATAGCAACATGTTCTTGAGGTCTTATCTCTCAGTTGTAGTAAGAGGAGCATAAGACAGTCCTGTGAATGTTGACATGAAATTCATTACCATTTTAACACATATTCATCATCTACTTGATATTGGGGCATAACCCTGTTCTCCTTTGCAATAACCAAGTACTTATCAACTTGGTTAAGCCTGGAACAATTTATACAAATATCTGGTTCAAGGTTGAACCTAATCTGATGGAAGTATCTGCTCCTGAAGTGGTGCATTCCAAAGAAATTCCATTTAATAAGCACCATGGACCAAAGCTTCTCAGCCTTCAAATTCCAGATCAGCTGCACATGACAACCTGAAGTAGCTGCCCCTGTTGTTACTGAGCTGTAACAGAATGATGGATGGGGTTTGGAGCATCCTGGACCAGTGGAAGGTGTCCCTGCCCTGGGCAGGGAGTTGGAATGAGATCATTTTTAAGGGCCCTTCCAAACCAAACCATTCTGTGACTCCCTGGTGATTGGCATAAACCTAAGAGACACTGTGGCAGTAATATTTATGGTAACTTGCCATTTTCATGCTACATATGACAGACAAAGTCCTTATATTGGGAATTGGAATGGAGAACTTCTCAGGCAGAGAGACAATCCTGCAGCTTCCAGCAGAGCTCCATGGCAGCAGAGCTGAGGGATCCTCAGGAGCACTCTGCTGCACTGGCCAGCTCCTGGCCAGGTCCTGCTCAACCATCTGCCCTCAGGGCAGCAAGGCCAGCAGGCCCTGGAACCAGCGAGCACACAGGTGTGACAGGCTGTTTGGAGATCGTGTACCCTCCTCCAAGCCATCCCTAGGGACTGATCTTGTCCTTAAAAGCTGACAGGGGCCCATATGCTCCACAAAAGCAAACCTAGGGCTTTTAAATGAAGATACATTATTACTACTAAAACTATGGTGTGAAAGAAAAGTTATTTGTGCTTTTATATCCTTCCGTGGAATTAGAGGAACGGGTTGCTCTAGCCTTCATCTCTTCTCATTCCTAGCATTGTCACCAAGTTCTCCTTCCACTGATCCACAGTTAAAAGATGTCATTTCAAATGGTCTGTGGCTTTCCTGTGGAAGACTTGCATTACAAAAACTAGAAGATGTAGAAGCTAATGCCTCAACATGCAAGGAAATACTTTTAGCTGTTCATGCACACATTCACCTACACGGAAGTATCAAGACTTGCAACAGAAATATAAAACATTAAATGTCAGCAAAAAAGCCAGCTGAAGGTGCCCACATGTACCACAGGCTTGGATGAACATCTCCACAGCTCACATATGCACTACTCATCTGGCTTTATTGTTGCTCTTTCTTTTCAGACCAGCCTCTGTGGCTCTACAGGCAGAACACAAAGGGAAAAATGCATCCATGGCCAACGCTCAACCCCCTCACCCTCAGGCATCTCCAGTCATGCACTGAGCAGGAAATGTTGCTGCTCATAGAAGGCATCTCTCGTCTTGTCCCTCTAAAGGGCTCTTGCTGTGCAGAGCACCAGGCTAATTCACAGAAAATGGAACTACATTTGTTAGTAAACACATTTTGTTTTCCCAGTCTGATTCCTTCTTGTTGTAAACAGAAGCCAATTTATTTATTTGGGCTATCATTTCATAGTTCAATGTACCCATTCAAAACTGGGAAGAGCAAGATATGAAGTTGAGCGGTCTCAACTTTGAATCCTGCTAAATCCAATGGTCACATTATACCTTTCAGTTGGATGGGATATTAGTATCAGTTTCCCACACAAAAATGCTTTGGAAACTTCCATAATAAGCATTTGTTTTCCCCCCTCACTGAATAGCCCTTCACAGCACAATTCCATGATAACACCAATATTTAGCGCAGCTTCATTGCATTTACTATCCATAATTTGGTAAAAACAAACAAACACTCCACAAGAACAGAGAATTTATTATGATCTCTCCTAAATAATTTTCTACATTCTTAATTTTTTAACAAAATTACCATTTAACACTCTGCTGGTACAACTTAACAAAATACAGCTGAAAGACCTCACAAGAAAGAGAATGAATATTTAGAGTAGGACTGTTGTGCAGTAGATTTATTAAGCACAACAAATTCCCATAAATACCTTTATATTTAGATTAAAATTAAGACCTTCATTCATAGGGCAATGAGCTGGAAGTGGGTTAGTCACAAAATTTCTCACAACAAGAGTTGGGGAAAGCTTGGTTTAAATTGCATCAATGTGAACTTTGGCAAATCACTTCCTTTCACTGTCACTCTTTTCCTTTCCCACCCCTCACCTGACCATTGGTTTCTGACTTCTGGAAGGCAGCAATGTCTCTCTGTGCCCCTGCAGCACAAAGCACAGCTGTGCTCCAAACACACAGAGACCTTGAGGCACATCCAAAATGCAACATGGAGAAATCCATTGTGCTCCTGGCAGGGCTGTGTGCTGCCACCCTGCCTCACGCCTGCTCCGCTGCAGAAATCCTCTGGAAACCACAGGACTATTTGCAGAACAGGGCACTATTCAGAATGAGTGAACGTGACAGAATTCCTCCAATTATTTACTTTTCATCAACACCTGAGGGCCTACAAGAAACAGAAAGTCCTCTGAGAGGCACCCCCTGCATGAATGCACACAAGGAGGGTCCACCATAAAGAACCAGACCTGTTCTGCTCCCATGGCACCCATAAGGATTCATTCATTCCCTGTTCCCCTTCTATCCCCTCACAAAATGGAATGTATTGACATCAGGTAAATTCTCTTCCAACCACAGAATCCCAGTGCTGCACCAGCTCAGTCTGCAGCAAAGCCCATGGATTCTGACTTTCATGCTTGATTGTATGGAGCCAGAGCAGCCCCAAGGGGAGGTGGAGGTAGAGGTGAGAGCAGCAGCACTAATAAGAGGGATAGTTCATGACTCCCAAATACATTTTTTAGCAAAGCTGCCATAAGCAGTGGCTATCCAGAGCAGCTGCTGCCAGAGGAGGCCATGAGATTCAGACCTAGTTTGTGACCAGAAATCTAAATCAGAATGGCCCCAGGAAATAATTCATGAATTTCTATCCAAATTACAGAATTGGTGGATTCCTCAGCCATTGTTGCATCTGTAAATCAACTATGTCCTGTGAAGTGTTAAGGGAAAGAAATAAGCCAGTAAACAGAAATTCTCAATGGTTGGCTCAGTATATTTCCAACCTAGAAGTGTATTACATGTCAGTGCTTGTGAAGTAAAGTCCAAACACTCGACATGACAGGATCACCACCTTTTGTCAAAGATGGACAAGATTAAGAGCCAGTTTTGTAATACTGCAGGTCACAGAATCAGAAGGTTGGAAGAGACCTTCAAGATTATCGAGGTCAAACTTGACATCTTTGAGAGCTAGCCCAAAGAGAGGCTTTGGTGACATTGGGGTGACATGAAGCATGACTGCAGAAGCAAGTTCTTTCCCTGAACCACTCAGAGGTGATTCCCACCTCATTTGTGTGACTTGATGACATCTTCCAACAGCAATTCAGTCACGGCCATCTAACCTCAACAGCCTCAAGAGGAATATGGATGGGACATGCCCTTCACACAACACAGAACTGAAATTTGAGCTTTTAACCAGCTAACAAGGACCCTGAGGATGAGAATTTCTCCTGAGAGAGCATGGACACAGTAAGATCAAGACAGTACAAGAAGAAGTTCAAGTGAGGAACTGCACTACAGAGAGTTTCACTTCACTGGGCAGCTGGGAAGAACTGAAACAACACAAGGAGTTCTCCCTCTCGCTGTGTGAAAAGCAGGCAGGGTGTGCACCCAACTTCAGTGACTGTGAGGGCAAAACAACTCATTTGGTACAGTGACAACATTGAGAGCAATCTTATGGAAGAGGAATGTGTAATATGATAAAGTCATTGATTTACCTTTGCTCCACAAGATATTTAAGTTTCACACAAGGAGTCTTTGCATGATTTTTTGTAACTACTTTCTGAAGGTCAAAAGCCATCATGCAACAAAGCGCAGGATCTGAAAAAATGTAAAGGTAAGCCAGCACTCTCCCAGGCTCTGAATCAGATCAGAGGAAAAAGGAGTTGTTCTCTCTCTTGAACAGCACCAAAGCACTGACCTTGCACATCATCCCACTTGTCCAACCTGCACACTTGTCCTGCCTGGTTTTGATCAGTTGCTTCTTTCCTTATTTTCACCATTAGCAACCATCTTTTACAGAAAAACCATGACATAGGCAGCCATCAAGCACACCTTTCAGAGAGCCAAACAAACCCAATATATGTACAATTTGCATGCCAAATGAATTTTACCCAGCATAAAACCAATGTAAGGCATGATACAGTATCAGTTCTGCACCACTTACAGGCCAGAGGCTTGCACTTGGGAAAACCCAAGAAGTGATTTATTACTGTGTGACCCTGATCATCTGCTGGTGTAATTCCACTTGCATCAACAGAGTTAAATGAATATGAAAACAGAGCAGAGCAGGCAGACACCAGCCCCCACATGTTCAAAGGTCACCAGCCACACTCATTGCCCACATCTCCAGCAAACACTCCTGTGCAAAGGGGTTTCCTTTGGAAACAGAAGCTGTACTTAGAGATATTTGAAAAAGTTCTTCCTTGTGAGGGTGCTGAGGCCCCAGCACAGGTTGCCCAGAGAAGCTGTGGCTGTCCCATCCCTGGAAGTGTTCAAGGCCAGGCTGGCCAGGGTTTGGTGCAGAGTGGTCCAGTTGTCCCTGGGAGCCCATGGGATGAGCTCTATGGTCCCCTCCAACCCCATTCTGATTTGCCTGACCACCTTCTGCTGGACTGGAGTCCATCTTTCATACATTTACAGTTATGACACCTCTGTGTATCATTTCTATCTTCCAGATGGGAAAGTAAAACTAAAAGAGCAAAAGTGCTTATCTACCACAGCCATGCTGAAATCACTGGAATTTTGTACCATTTTACAGGTATTTGGACACCTGAATGACTTAATTCAAGACTCAGTGGACAAGAATGTGGGTCTCCCAACTCCTACACAGGGACCCAGCCCCAGGAGTGGCTCATCCAAATGATTCTTTGGACTGGAGAGCAGAGGCTGATGGCAGAACAAACAGCGAGCACGAGAACTCTGCCAACAAAATTTCTGGAAATACCAAGTCATTCATTAATTGATATCATAAAAGGTTTTGCCTAAGCTGCAGCTCTCTGTAATATTTACACAACATCCACCCTCCCCTCCTGCAGATCTCAGCAGGATCAATGCTTTTACAGGATGAAGTGAGAGGTTGTGTATGAAAAATGCCTGAGGGCGGGAACAGTTTCCTTTTCAACACCATTTTCTCACAAATGAGAAATCTACAGGAACCAGACAAGGATTCCTAATTCCTATAAGCTTCTATTTGTGTTGCAAGAGCAAAACAACTGTGACTGACAAGTGTTTTCTGTTAAAGGCCAGTAATTATCAGCAACAGCAGGTAAATACACTCAGTTGCCTTTTGCTGTTCCCATGCTCTTATCACTAGGCCAATATTAAACTAATTTTCCTGTCATTCACCCCTTACTTATATGAGCCATACTTACTAGAAGTTTACAAACAAAACAAAAACCCAATAGTTACTCCTCAAATTCTTTACAAGAAATACTGCAAGCCTCTCTTCCATGGTACTTAGAACATCTAGACATTCCAATCAACTTACATGCCCATGTAATTGAAAAAACAGGTAAAAACAAGAGCTGACAGAAAATTGCCACACTAGAATGCTGCTTTTTTCCCTTTTTAAATCCTTTTTGCACAGATCCAAGCTGGATACAAGGTCATAGAGGGGCTGAGAAAACATTCTCATCACAGCTATATGTAAAGCACCCTTCCATGCTGTCCCTGAAAGATTACACACCATTCTGCAGATTAAAGGTATGTCTATATATTCTTTTCCTCTGTTGACAGAATTATCATTCTAGTGCTATACTTAAAAAAAGGTGGTGATTTCCAGAGCTCTGCTCCCACACAGCACCTCAACACATGCTCAGTGTTTAGTGGAACTATTTATAAATGTATAAGTTCTGCAGGAGTATTTTTGCACTTTCCAAAATAGACCAACAGCTTGGAAATGAAATATAATGCTCTGATGCTCCCTTTGCACTTTGCTTAGTCATTTCATACCTGTTCTGTGAGCATTTGTAGTGCTTAGAACCCTTCTTCTATGCTCACACATCCAGGAGATAAAAGGGTTCAAGGCAAAGAAGGAAATCACATCTCAACTATCCATTTTACAGAGCTGGTGATGTGCAAATTAATCAGCTTTGAACATTCACTCTAGCAGGCACATAGGTCCCTAAAGTACCAGCTGCAATAGAGCACTAACATAAAGCTATTAATTCTACCAGTCTTGAAGGACAACAGGTTGAAATCCACATTTCCCCCCTTCACCAAACAAGACAAACACCCTATTTCTTATCAAAACCATTTTCAAAGGGTCTCCTTGGCCAGATCTGGCTGAGAAGCACAAAAAATGTGAATCAAAATCCAAATAATTCTTCCAATCAGCCTCAGCACTGCAGCTCCTCTGTTGATTTCAGGCTTTGCACAGTGCTGCTGGACTCTTCCCCAAGCAAGCTTTTGGCTAACAGAGCCCTAAGCACAGATGGGTCTCTGACCTTATTTAGGAGGGATTCTCCTGCAGGCATTCCTGTCTGATTTTATAACATTTGATTCAAACGGTTCAGCGACTTGGCCAGGGCACATAACCCACTTCTTCAATGCTTGGTTCATTAGCACAGCTCATGTTTATTAACTACAAATAAATCCCACTTAACACTGAACTCCACTACCACTAATTAGCGGTCTTAAATAGCAATTCCTCGTGAATAATGAATACAAAAGGATGGGTTACCGATTTCCTCTCCTGTTTCAGCTCCTGCACGTAGCGGGTCAGCTCTGCAGTGATCAGGGAGGTCATGTTCTCTGAGATGACCTCGTGCTGTCCAGCATAGTCATTCATTTCATTTAAAGTGGCTAGGAAGGCTCTAGTTGATGTGTACCTGCAAAGGACAGAAATGCATTTTGGTTTTAGTCCCTTGCTTTTGTGACAGACACACTGCAAAGGGAGCTGGGATCCTCCTCAAGCACTCAGCATTGCTATGAATTAGCACAGATTCACTGGAAGGAATTTCTCCAAAGGAAGCCTGTCACACACTGACAGTTGTCTGATAAGTCTATCTCAATTTAGACAGTTTGACACTGGCTCTTAAAATATCACCACTTTAGAGTGCCAGGTTCTTTATCAGCACAGTTCTGGGGCTTCAGTTTTCTAATCTCTACTCACCAAACATTTCTAGTTATACTCTCTGAAGTCCTACAATTCAGTGCACAGAGTCATCAGTATATCCTACCTGGAAAAATCCTGTCTAAGCAAGCAAAATTTTGGCCAGCATAGCCTAGAAAAGAAAGTTTTTCATAGTGTAAATTTTATTTAAATCAGATATAGCTTATAAAGTTTTCAAATAAGTAGATAGTTTACTAACCAGGTATTGTCAACACATATTTTTTAATGCCTTCCATCATAAGGTTTATTTTTTCATATCAAATAATCTCCCATACAGCATTCCATGTATTATTGAAAGGAAGAAACATCTGTGCACACAAATTTTGAAGCAGCAGATTATGTCACTGGTATATTCAGCCCAGTGCCACCAGAGCTGCATTTAAATACCCCAGCTGGCTGTGCTGGGCAGCTGGAAGCCAGCAGCAAGACACTACTGCATACTAGAAAAACTATTGTTGTTTTTATTATTCTAATTCTAAAATAGTAGTGGCCTGCACTGGTAACATCACCTAAAGGTGAAAAATCAAAGCAAAGAGGGAGATATTTAGAGGAAATAGAATGGAGTGGTACCAGTAGGGATGAAAAAGGCATCAGATGAAAATAAAAACAGGAAAAACTAAAAAGGGGACTAAAAGGGACTAAAACCTTTATAAGCAGAAACATTCACAGTGAAGATGTTAAATGAGAGAAATCCCAATTGCAAAAAAATCTCAAGGTATAAAAAGGCACAGAACTGGAGACTGACAATGAGCTTGAAAAAGCTGATTTTTAGCCAGGTTGTCTCCAAGCAGCATCTGAGGCACCAAAGGTCACATGAGAAATCCCCAGACATTGTTTGAGACATGAAGTAACCACACTGAGGTGAACACTGTATTTATAAAGGGCAAAGGATGCACAGGATCTTCTGTGCCACATCACATAGAATCACTCAACTCCAATATCCTTTTTCAGCAATGAAGGATGTGCCAAAACCAATTGTAGTAAATTCAAAATACCCATTTATGGTAGAGCTATCCAAGGCAGATTTATTCCTAATCCTGGGTAAAGACCAAAACAGCCACTGTGCTGGTAACATAATCTTCCTTGTGTAAATACCAATATCTCAGGAAACAATAGCATAAATAACTGATTCCCAAACAATGTTACTAAAAACAAATTAAAAAGCAAGCAACAAGCCTGTTATCTCTGTTACACAAGCTACTGGAGTAGCTGTATAGAGCAGCTTGGGGGGCTGACCCAAAAAATCTGTATTAATATAATCATCCAACTGGACCCATATCCAAACTCTTTTGAAACATGTCAAATTTCAAGGTCAAGGGTTTGAGGCTGCTGCTGGCTCTCCAGAGGCAGAGCAGCCTCCTGGAACAGCAGGCTGAGGGTCAGCCCCTGCCATGCCTTCCTTCAGAGCTGCATTACAAAACCCTGACGTTGAGAAACTCTGGGGTCACAGTGCTCTAAGGGGAAAGGTTCTCACTGTCTTAGAGTCTGGTGGGAAGCTCATCTTCTAGAAAATTCTCCTTAAAGGATATATTTATTCTCCCCAAGAGCAGGAGTGTTTTTAGGGTGTCTCATCTCCTGGACCTTGTTGCTCAGAGAAGGAGCTGAGCTCTCTGCTGCTGCCTGTGAGCACAACACCAATCCCCTGCCGTGGGGACAGGTCTGAGCAGGTGAGTCACAAGCAGACAGGTGAGGCTGTGCCACATCCTTCAACAGCAGCAAGCCCCAGGATACTGGAAGTACAAACCTCCACCCTGCTCTGCAGGAGCCACTGTGGTGTTGGAACATTACTCCTTTTGTAAATTACTAATCTGTGTTGTCAGCCTGTTTGAGTAATTTAATACTTACACAGAGTGCTTGAGTTTCATGCTAAAATTAACAACTGCTTCTGCTCCTGCTGAAAGCAGATATGAATTTGGTTGTTCACTTCAGAGAAGCAGGATCAGTCTAGCTTGAAGGTTTTAAGGCACATTAAAAAACAAATTAAACCAAAACCCCTACCCAGAAACTGCAACATAAGGGAACTGAGTAGTTACAGGCCAAATCCACTCCTCAGTATCTACCCCACAAGCCTGTTTCTGCATCTGTGAGGTCTATGTTCTTACACTTGACATTAAAATCTTGGGTTTACAAGCCAAATCCTACGTGATGACCTAACCTTTGCCATTCCTCCATCAATGTGTGCTCACCCAGCAGGGATCATGAACATACCTGTATTCTTCCTCCTCTTTGGAGTTCTTCTTGGGTTGGTATTTCTTTGAAAGATTCCTAAAATTAAGAATACAGAGATATAAAATACAATTTTAAAATATCCTTTGAAGCTTACTGATGATCTTTAGCTGCACACACGTTCTGTGAGGATGGAGTTGTTATCTGCAGTGAGCACACCCCTCTCCTGAAGCATGACTATAATCAGGCTTTGATTGTGCTGTAGCAACACTCTAAGAATGGGCTGCACCGTGCTCCAGTCTGTAACTACAGCAAAGTAGCAGATTCTGAACCCAAGAAGTTGCTAAATTAAGGTCATGAAGTCAATACACCCAGGTTGTAGTTCTGATGCACAGATCTCCTTCACCTGATCTAGAGGAGAGGCTCTTTTAGGGTAGGAGTCACCCAGGAAAGGGAGATCTGAAGCAGCAGATGACACTCTTGGCCAGGCAGGTTTGCCTGCCTTTAGCAGGATGATTAGAAGGCAAAAAAAAACCTTCACAAAGCTGTGGGAAGCTGCACTGAGATAGCAAAAGGGGGTTCATTTTGTGATTATCAACTAATGCTGGGGGAAGTGTGACATTTGATTATCCTAATTAGCACTGATGATTGCATCTCATTATCCCCCAGCCAACTACTGATTTAATTTTAAAACACCAATATGCTCTTGGAGTGATTGTATCTTAAATAAGAAACCTGAAGCTTGCTGTGAGCACATCTGACAGTAATTGTATGGCTTCCATTGCCCCACAAGCCTCTCATCAGCAGCAAATGCAGGGATTTGGGAAGGTGTGCTGCCCAGCTGGCCCTCAGTGCACCTTGCTGGTATCAGCACCAGGATGCAGCACAGCTCACCCTTCAAACAGTGCACAGCACAGAGCTGACCAACTTTAAGGGCTTTTCAGTGCTCCTCTGTCCTAAACTGAGCCCCATGACTCTGTTCTCTCTGGCAGCCTCTCACCCTGCTGTGAAAGGGAAGCCATTGGGTTTAGGTTTACAAGGTTGTTTCAGTGATGAAGAGCAGCACACAGGGAGTATTGATGGATCATTGGCCGAAGGAGGACTGAGTTTTATCAAATTATCCATGCCAAACTCTTTGGAGAACTCCCAGAACACATCAAGTAGTAATGAAACTGCTTTTTCAGAGGTGTAACCCATTCCCTGCTGATGCTGGTTTTACTGCTGACTTGGGGACAACAGGGCCTCCCATCTCACATTTCTTATTCCTTTTGTTCTCCTTGAGGAATTAAGAAGCATCTGCCCCAACAGAGGAGTAGCCAGAATGCTGGCAGATTTGCACAGGCAAACATGTGTTCCTCAAAATTTAACTATCTTGACTGGAAGAGATCCAAATGAGTATCTCCCTCTCAGTCTGTGCCTTCTCTCCAAGAATATGCTCTGAAAAAATTAACTTCTCTAGTTCTGCAGCTTCCACCAAACACCAGCATGGGAAGGGTTCTGCAAACTGTTCTGCATGATGAAAATAAATTTTACAGCACCCTTTGTATGTCATGGGAATGCCTCCTTCCATGCACCAGCTTGAAGGGGAAAGGAAAAACCACAAGAAAAAAAGCACAGAAGGCTACAGTAATTTTCACACAGTCAAAACTGCATCTCCCTGCACTGTCACGCTGCCCAATTAATTCTGACACACAAGCAACTGGCTTCCTGTGAATCTTTAAAGGTGCAGAAATGCTACAGAGCTGAGGGGAAAAAAAATCCACAGTCTGCTTTCACAGACAAAACCACTTAACCAAGGATTAGCATTTGGGTTAAACACTTCATTATCTTTTATGCAATTTACACAACACACAAATGGAGTCTCTGTATTGAAGTTCTCTAATTTTATTTTTGCTGTTTCCTAAAATCAGATGCAGGGGTTTAACCAGGTACACACAAAACCAAACCCACAAGTGCTAGTGAATCCAGAAGCAGAGCTCAGTGTGTCCTGGTGCAGTGGCACCACCAGCACTGCCCAGGAAGCAGTGACAGTGACACCTTCAGTGCTAACAGTGATTAGAGAGGGAGCTAACACATAACAAAGACCAGCTCTGGAAAGATTCTTTGCTACCCTGAGCACCCATCTCCATGAATGTTTCTATTTGCCTTTCTGTATTAATTTTTTCTGCCTTTCCAGCTTGTTTCTCTGCTCCCATATTTCAATTTGGGTGACAAATGTGAGAGAAAGATGTCAGACATCAGGGGTTCTGATTCTCAGATTATCCTGACACCGGAAGCATTTTTTCCAACACATTTTCCTCGAGGCCATCTATCCATCATCACATTAGGCAAGGCTTTTGACACCCTTTGTGATGCTCTGAGTGCATGTGCTGAAGGGAAGTGACAAGGACACACCACCTCAGCACTGGGGGCACAGCATCCAGCACATCAGTGTCCCATGGAAGTTAAAATACCTAAAATAAGCATTCTATCATAGTTCTACATTCCAGCCTAGCTTAATGATTCAATAAATACAATGCAAAACAATTAAGAAAATAACCCAGTCAGATCTGAAGAGGACTCCCAGAGCAGGCTAAATGTAAATTGTTTGTAAGTCTAACCTAAAAAATTTAATATACATTAGCAGAATCATAAAGAAGAAGAATAATGTCTTTAAACGGAAGAAAATTTAACTTCAATAGATGACCAGGCTGAGATGTAGATAGTTAGAGAGGAGAAATAACTAGTTAGGGAACCCAGGGATGGAACAGAAAATACAAGTTTCACAGCAGGAAATAAATTTCAGCAGCTTTACTTACACTACAAATAAAATTGAGTTACATCCACAGGAGTACCTGGAGTTAACCTGTCTCTTTTTAATAACATTTTCTGCATGTTATGACATGCAGTGATGTGATGCAGCCCTTTTACACCAAATGGATGTGGTACAAAACAGGTTTGCACCGGGCTTAAGGACACTTATTAAATAAAAGCAGATGCATGATTTATTTTTCTTTTTTTAATGTCCAGCACTGTTTTACCTCAACACTTGACAAGTCTACATTTTTTTTTTGTTTTTTTTTTCGATGCATGATTTATTTTTCTTTTTTAATGTCCAGCACTGTTCTACCTCAATACTTGACAAGTCTACATTTTTTTGGTTTTTTCTTTTGTACTTCTAACTTCTTAGATGCTTGCAAGCAGCCCTGTGTTTAAGAGCTCCTTGGGGACAGATGTATTTGTCCTCAAACCATAAAAATACAGAGAGGCAAGAAACAAATGGAACATGGTTTTCTGGGAAGTCTAGGACAGAATAAGAAATAAAGCTCAGGAATTCACAGTTTCTACATGGTCACAGGTAAAAACAACCTTTCACTTTCATTTACATGTTGTTTGGGTGTTTATTTTAATAATTAAGCTCTTTACACCTGGAATTTGTCATCCTGAATACTCCAGTGAGTCTAGGGCAGGATTGTTCCTAAGACAGGCCAGCTCACCCAGATACTCTGCTGGGCTTTCCCAGTCCAGTCACACTCTCTTTGTTCCAGCTCATTTTGCCTCTGTAATTCCACCTCTGCTCCCCTCCATAGGATGTGAGCAATTTGTTCCTGCACGAGTCATTTTCTATTTCCTGCTTGTCTGCAGCAGAACCCCTGGGGAACCCTCCTGGCATTCCCCTGGGAGAGCACACAACCATCAAGGCAGGGATTTATCTACTACCAGCTCCTCCTAAATCACAGGCCATTGTGCATCTCCAATCCACTCAAACACAAGCAAGTTCTGGGTGATTTTTTTTTTTAATAGACACTGTGTTAGATACACAGATCAACTGAAACCTCAGATCCCATCTCTTTAAAAGCCAAGAAGATGGAAAGAGTTCTCAAGATTTATTATCACCATAAAATAATAGTTGAGTTTACTGGAGGGGTCAGGGATAATTATCCCTGCTCTCCCCCTCCCAGTTAACTCCAGCACTTCCAGTTTAGCACTGGTCACTAGTGGCTGCCAGCAGTGTTGTTCAGCAGGACCCCCTGTGTGCTTTACTCCCTTCTCACCCCTGATCAATTCTCAGTTTTTTCTACCTCACTGGGAAAAGCACGGTGATATCTACTCCCGTGGGAGGGTTCTTAGCACCTCTTCCCCAGGACCTGACCTCAAGGAAGATTTTTCCTGTGTCTGGTTCACACATGTCTCTGTCTACAATCAAATCAGACATGGACATGCAGAAAGTACCCAGCAGCAATTATTTAAGATAAATTCACAAATATCTCTGCTCTGATCTGGAAACACCAAAAAAGATTGTAAAACTGTAATTCAAATCTCAGGCTGTAACCTTCTTAACTACACAGGAAAAATCACCAAGGGCTGGGGCTGACTTTCTGACCTGTAATTCCTCCCCATGCACGTTCAAAAAGGGCCTGTCTTAGTAAAAGAAAACCTAAACTTCTCCTAACAAATGATCATTATTCCATTGAATTCTTAAACCCTTCAGCATTTTTGCACAGCAGCCCCAATTTCATGGAAAACATTACAGTGCTGAGCCATTAATCATGCATAAACTGTGAGTAAGCCCTAGTGTGCTGCTCAGCCACCTCAATAACCTCTCTTTTTGCAAAACATATCATTACTAGCAGATATAATACAACAGGATCTTAAATTAACTTTTACTTTCCAATCTCTAAATTAAAGCTATTTCCTAAAAGCCATTATTATAAAAAACATCACCACTGACACAGCAAACTTTGAGTTGATTACATGCTCTGAAGAGATGCAACTCAAAGTCCAGAATTTAAAATATCAACTTACCTAAGCTGCTTTGCATAGCTGAGTTCAATCTCTGTTCTTTCTTTTACAAACTTGATGTACTTTTCCAGAACATCAATACCCCACTGCGTGTGTTTTTCTAAGTTGTCAAACTGGTCCTGCAATGAATCAAAAAAAAAAAAATAGTTTAGTCTCATTGAACACAGAGACAAGTAAAATTAATTTACAAAGGGAGTATCACCATACAGAAAATGTTGTTAATATTTTCCATTATCAGTTAGATACTTTTATAGTGAGACAGGTTTTTAATCAACAGAAATCTGTATTTCAACAGAAGTCCAATTCAGCAACACTCTTCATTACTCATTTCTGAATCAGTTTCATTCCAGAAATACTGGCAATTCTATCAAATACCATCTTCTAACAGAAAAACATACTTAAACATAGGATAAGAAATAGATACTCTTGGCAGTATTTTACTCTGAAGAACTAATAGAAGTTCCATGAATTTGGGATCTGCTCCTAATTAATAATTCTGATTTTCATATGAAAATTGTAGATTTAAACTCTAGCTTTGCCAGTGCTACGATTTTAAAATGTTATTTAGAATAGTTACTCTTTTTACAGAGCAGATTCAATTGCTTTGTAGCCTGTTTGTTCTAAAACAGACGACACGATGCCCCCCAAAATGACATAAGCAATGTTTTCTGAAAGTTTTCTTGTCCACCTCCATTTAGATACAGATACTGCTTTGTTCTTCAAATATTGTTGCCCTCAAAAACAGTCACACATGTTTTCAATGAAATCAAGAACATTCCACAAGTCAGTCTGGGATTTGCAAATGCCAAGAGAAATTAAGCAACTCTAAATCCAAATTAATTACCCAAGCCAGTTTATTACTATCTGCAGATTTCAATTATAATCACCTTATTTTTTAAAATTTGGTTACTTCAACAGCACTGAAATTCCACACAGCTTTGCAAAAGTTACTGTTTCTACAATACTTGAAATCTAATTTTTATACTGTAATACTTTGAATACTTATTCTGACAGACATACAATGTAAAATAAACAAGGGCTTTACTATCAGTCTAAATTATTTGGCATCAGGTTCCATTATGGTTTACAACGAAAATAGTAAATTTGTACAATCTACAAATTAGATTGAGCATGTTTTCCAAAAAACTACATACAGCACTAGATTTGGGCAGGATGCTGAGCTGCCACTAGCAAAGATTCTGACACAAGTGATGCTTCTCTGCAAAAGATTTGGCCCTGTGGCTCAGGGTGCAGAGATATCACTGAGATATAAAACCAGACAAGGCCACTCCCTTTAGACACAGAGCAGAAAAATCACTGAAAGCTACAACAAAGCCTGGTTTGTGAATATGTTGCTTTTATCAAACACCACTTTCTGCTCTGCAGCACATCTGGCTGTGACACTGAGTTACACTGGTGGCAGGAGGGACTCTGCCAGCCTTGAAGAGTCATGCACACAGGAGCTAAGAAAGAAAATAAACCTGCTAATAAAGCTGCCTAACTGTAATATGAAGAGAAGAAATAGGAACCATGTTAAAAAGACAAAATCTGCAAAACACAATGAAGAAGGGAGTTAAATCAGCAGGTGAGGCTATGGGAATGGGACACACAGGGTTTGTGCATTGTGTGTTTGCTCTGCTGTAGCATCAGGTACTATTTCAAACCAAGTCAGCCCAACCAGACCAGGTTTCAACTTATGTCAGTTTTAGTCAATTAAAGAGGCACTGGAGGCAGAACAGCAAAAATGTAATAACATAAAGTTAGAAAAATAGTAAAGAACCTCTAAGTGCTCCAGGACTAAGTGCTCCAGAAACTACAAGAAAGTGTTTAAGGCAAACTGGAGTAAAAAACCTCAAACTACACAAAATCCTTACTTCCAGCAATGCAAATCACTCTTGAACCAGTGTAGCATCAGCCACTCAGAAAGAGGAGGAGTGCATTCTGCAGAAAGGGAATACACAGACTAAAAATGTACATGTTTGCCTATATACAAATCTTGATTTCAGCCAGCTTCACAGCTGGAGAGAAGCAAAATCAGGGGTAACAATGATCCTCCTCCTGCCAGAGGGCTCAGCTCAGCCTGGAGTCTGATGCCAGCACAGAGAAGCACCTTCTGCTCTGCTTCAAATATACAACCTCTCCCTCTCTGGGATTATGCTGGAATCAGGAGAGTAATGCAAACATGGCCTTTTTAAGGTTTCTGATAAAGAGGCTTCTAGCTCTCCCACACCCCACTCTTCCATAATTTACATTATTTAACATAAACACATGCATATGAAATAAATACCCCATGGGGAAGTCCATTAGTCACAAGTTTACGTGGATTCACACACTCCTGATTTAGAGAAGGGAAATCTCAGGCAGGGAAATTCACTCTGTAATCCCCGTAAGCAAATTTAACCACCTTTCTTGGTTCAAATATGATCTGATAAACTAGCTTATTATCCTATTGTGACCTATCCAGAGAGGAAAGGTCAAGGTTTCCCAGAGGAAATAATGCCTTTCAAGGAGATCCTGCCCTTCAAGGTAATCCAGATTCCAAGACAGAGCAGGATCACCCTGAAAAGGCAACCCTGGTGGTGCCTTGTCCAAACCTCCCACCATCATCCCACCCTGAATCAATTCTCACAGCATCATTTAGATCAGAGTTTGAATAAAACCCAGAAATGAATCCAGGTAGCTGCCTCAGTGTGGGCTGGCATCCCACAGAGGGACCTGCTGGACTGTTTCTGAGGCCTCACTAGGCCAAGTTTGGTGAAATAAAACTCCCTGAGGAGCAGTGTAAGAGGAGCACACGGTGGTGCAGCTGTCAGACAGATCAACCAGGGGAAGATGCTGAATTTCTATTTATAAAGTCAGATGAGGCACTTGCTCTGTGCCAAGCTCTAGGCAGAACTACCTCAAAAGTACAAGCACTGACCTCCACTATCAAGAGAGACAAGGGGAAGTTTAACTCTCTGCAGATTTGCAAAAGAGAAGAGTTTCTGTTCTTTTCTGGGCATGGAACAGTGCTGGCCCAAGTGCCATTTCAGCCAGAGCCAACGCCCCACAGCAGTGTGTTGCACTGGGGTCATGCATTCCATTGTCCCTTCCCTTTGCTGAGTGCCTTGAGGATGAAAAAAAGTCAGTAAAATTGGCAACACCATCACTGGATTCCAAAGGAAGGGCAGTGCAGCCAGAGGGACGTGACACAGATCGTCCTCCTTGTTCCCTGCTTCTGGAAGGACACTGAAGGTAGGCAAAGGATCTGAGTTAATGAATCAAGGGATGACAGAGGACTCAAAATGTGTTGATGGTACAGCATAACCTTCAATTCATGGAATCCCAAAGTTCAGGCCTTCCCTTTGCTGAGTGCCTTGAGGATGAAAAAAAGTCAGTAAAATTGGCAACACCATCACTGGATTCCAAAGGAAGGGCAGTGCAGCCAGAGGGACGTGACACAGATCGTCCTCCTTGTTCCCTGCTTCTGGAAGGACACTGAAGGTAGGCAAAGGCTCTGAGTTAAAGTTAATGAATCAAGGGATGACACAGGACTCAAAATGTGTTGATGGTACAGCATAACCTTCAATTCATGGAATCCCAAAGTCCAGGGATACATGTAATCAATGCAAAACAGGACTCCTGAAGAAGATATTTTTTGGAGAGCAGTTAACAACAATATCATGCCTTCAAATAATCAATACTGACAACACTTTTTGGAAACTGGTTTACTTTTCTCAAACTGATACACGTAATCAATGCAAAATAGGGCTTTGCAGAAGAGATTTTTGAAAGCAGTTAACAACAATATCATGCCTTCAAATAATCAATACTGACAACACTTTTTGGAAACTGGTTTACTTTTCTCAAACTTCATTACAAAAAAGCATTTTCAATAGGAATCTAGAGTTTTAAAACCCCATCAATATTCTGGAGTCTAATGAGAACAACACATGTCTCCAGCACAAAGGGCACCAGCCCTGGCAGAGATGGTTCAGCAGGTGAACTGTGCCACTGCAGCTCTGCAGGTTCATCATCAGCTCCAAGAGGGCTCAGGTGCCCCATGAGCTGCTGTTTCAGCTTTCAGTTTCAATACACAGACTCTCCTCTGTTCATTTTTGCAGCATCCTCACCCTTCCAGTCAGGGAGAACATTAGGAAACAATAAACTCCACAGGGCTTTAGCATTCAAGAAAACAAGGCAAGAAATATGATGCAATGTTCAGTAAGAATGCTCCCACGTGGCCACAGTGAGGGAGAAACAAAAGGTCAGACCGCACCTGTTTTCCCAGAAAAAGAACCACCAAAACATTTTCTAGAAGAATTCACCACTTTCCTCTGGCTCAGAGACTGGTTCACACCTAGGAATGTTCTTTGAGCAGAAATACAGCACTGACAGTCAGCTGTCTGTCACAGTAGGCTCCCACCACAGCCTTCGTGTTACTATGTCCTTCCAACCTGCCAAATCTCATCTTCTCCCAGTTCCAAGTGCCTGGGCTGATCGTGGTATCAGCTTACTAAACAGAATAGATTTCTAATTGCCCATCACAATATGCATGTAATTAAACAACTTGTGGAACTGTAACTTACCCCCCTTCATCAGATTCCACATGCTTCCCAAAGCCAGCAACACGTGCCACTAAAAACACTTCCCCAGGTGATGGAGGAGCTGGAATACAGGAGCTGATCCACCTGAGCCAGGTGGCAAAGCAGAGCCCCTGCTGCTTTAAAAAAAACTGCTCAGTGCTTAACATATCTTTGAGCATGCACACAAAAATGGAAGCTCAAAAGAGGGAAGTAGAACTTTAGTTATTAACTTGAACAGGAATTTGACATCCAAGTACCCAGAATGCTTTGAATATTTTAACCCTAAGGCAAAGTGTGTTTCTAAATTCATTTTCTAACTTCATTTCTGTTTCCATTAATTCTCTCCCGGTGCTTTTACTGCTGCCCAAATAATCTCCCATCCATGCATTCTTTCTGAAATTCGGTTGCATGCTTGTTACCCTGACAATGCTTAAAATGGAAATAGTGCTGCCCATTTGCTTTGCTTCATTTGAATGGTTACTTTAAGCTGTCAAATCCCCTTCACTTCTCAACTGCCCTCCTCAAGTCACATTCCCCAGCTATGCAAAGTATTTTGGGAAGAGGAAAGTTAGCCATTAAGGAGGAAAAAAAAACCAAAAGAAAAACTTCTTCCCATTTCTCGGCCTTATAACACGGAGTACAACCAATCATTGAGCAATAAAGTGTTATTCATGAGGTCTTTGAAGATCAGCTCAGTGAGATATTCCTTCCTCTTTCTAGAAGGCTTCCCCCTATTGCAAAATAGTTCAACACACAGCATTCAGATCCAAAGATGGACCTTCACTTGCCACCAAGGGGCTTCTTCAGCCTCAGCATTGACTGAAATAAAGGGGATGCCCTCTCTTTTCCCTTGAGCTGCAGCCCCAGTCTCTCTGCAGCCAGACTCATCCTGCTCAGTTCCAACACACAGCCAGGCCAGAAGGACTGGGGTTTCTACTTGGTGTCAGCTGTGAACAAAACTTTAGATCCTAGGAGAATTTACCCATTAATTCTGCAATTTAAATCTTCCTGTCAAACCTGCCCAGAGCAGACTGAGCTGGCAGCATTTACTGTACCAGTATCCAGGCTAAACTGTCACTGTCACCTTTCTGCTGCTGTCAGGGGTGACAGTGCAGAAACGTGAAATTAAGAATGCTAACACAGACACATAATGAAGAAAGACTATGCTGAAAATTCAGATGCTAACAGCAAATGAAAAGCCTTTATATTTTTAGCATATGCCTCCTGTAATTCTCATGCAGCACTACAATAAAAGACTCCGGATTCTTGAATATTCAGAATATTTGAAGACTTGCTACTATCTCATTCCCCAGTGAGTTTGATTCTGTTTCCTCACAAGATTATTTGTTTACTTTCATTAATAACAAAAATAGTAATAGGGGAATTAATAGCTAATTTTTACTTCTGATCATACCTTCTCCTCCCATATCTTTTTTTTTTAAATGCCTCATTCACTTTCATAGGCAAAAAGGAATTAAAGTGAAGATCAAGAATACATTACAGTGTTCAATTTCTAAATTACTTTTTTAGATTCCATGGTTTAACAACTTCAAATTATAAAAATAATTAACGAGAGGATGAGCCCTTCACAGGCTCGGCTGAGTCCCATATGGCACTCCAGTGCTGGCAGAATACAGGGGAATTCAGATCACAGATCCTCAGAGACCTACAATAAAGCTATATGCAAATGTTAACAGTCTCCAGGCAAATTAATAATGAAATAAAATGCATAAAATACAGGCTACCACTGCAAGAGCCTTCCAGAAAACAGAGATGAGTAGAAAATACCAAAGCAATTCAGCATCTGTTGACTCAGCCACTACTGATGAGAATCAACTTCCCACACAAAACTTGTCAGCAAGTCAGTGAAACCCTCAGTTAAGGACACTAAACAAATATCCTGATTATATATGGAACACAGGACACCAACCTTTCCCTTCCTGCAGCAGAGACAAGGAGCACTCACAGCACCGTGGAGCACGGAGGGATGGGGCAGGGACAGCATCTCTGAGGCTCACACTCACACAATGCTGTGGCTTCACTCTTTTCTGAGCCAGCCTTCCATTCCCCCACACATCCGGTTCTTGTTAGCAAAGCTATTTATGATCACGTGTGTTTGTCATGCACATCACCTCTGCAGCCACACATGCTTAAGTTCATTTTACCCTTCAAGTATTAAATAAATTCCTCCCAACCTTTTCACCAGGATGATTTCTGATTGAGCTGAACAATTAATAGCCCAGAGAAAAAAGCCATCTTCCTTGCCCATCTCCATCTTCCTTTCATTGCCATCCCCTGAACACGTTTCCCACAAAGCCCTCAAGGTTAACTATGTTATCTCTTCCATTCACCTGGTAACTTGATCTAGCTAGGAGATCATAAAAAGAAATATAAGATTCTTTGCTGCATCATTAGGAAACTGAATGTGTTTCAAACCTGTATGAAGTGGAATTGACAGAAAGCAAGAGTGGAAACAAACTATGTTTTAGGTTGAAATATCTTTTATGTTGCTAGATAAACTCACCTCTACTGTCCTGCCTGTTTCAATAGACAGTATGAAGAAAGCAGTTTCTGGGCCATATTTCAGCCTTTAAATGCTTAACCCCCTTCAGCATTGTGCTGAAGCTGGAAAGCAAAATAAGTTCTAATACTTATGCCAGTTTTAATTTGGGTAGAAAATAGCATTGCCCCAGTATAATAGCAAGGCCCTTTGCACAGCCTTGTAATTGCTTCTAGACCAACCACATTCATCCCCACCCCAAAAACCACCTTCCACAAAATCAAGAGTGACCCCTCCTGCTAATTAATCCAGGGTGCTGTCCCACAGGCAGGTTTTGGCCATCCCTTAACCCTACCTGGATAAAAACCTGACTTAATTCAAACAAGAAGCACTTCTGAGAAAAACCATGAGCAGCTGGCACGAAGGGCAGCACCTGGAGAGCACCATGAATATTCCAGCTGCTCTGAGGCACGGCCAGTCCTGGGAGCACAACCAGATCATCAGGGCTGACAGGGAACCAGTCTGATTGCAACATCTCACTAAAAGATCCACCTACAGCAGAGCTGCACAGCAACATCCCCACTAATGAAAGGGCTGAGCTTTGAACTGGGGAAGGTTCAACCTCCTTGTAGAGAAGGTGACCAACACCAGACTAGGACACAGCACTGGGTTACAGAGCCCACAGCAGTGAACTGCAGCAAAGCCAGCACCAAGCTCCCAAAGCAGGGCTGGGAGGGAGAGTGGCTCCCTGAGCAGCAACAGGTCAGCAAGAGGCCACCTGTGCTGCTGGAGAGGTCACTGGGAGCAGTGGTGACCCACTTTACAAACACCTATTATGGAAGCCTTGCAAAGCCCAGCACGTGGCTCACGGGGAGAGGCTTCCCGGGGTGAGTACAACTGATCATCCACTGCCAAGGCATTCACACACACACACACACACACACACTCAGTGTCTCCTTCTCTCTGCTGACAGCCTAAACTGTGAAGTGAAAACTGCTCCTTTCGCAGCAGCCAGGTTTGAGTCAGAGGCCACAGAAGCAGGGGAGCTCCAGGAGCAGGTGATCCTGCAGGAAACCTCCTGGTCTTGCCCCCAAGGGCTGCTCTTACCACTGCAGCAAAAAGAGCCTTCCTCACCAGAGCCCAAAGCAAATGAAGCCCCAAACCCCCCACCACCCTCCCCCATTCTGGGGTCAAACCAAGCCTCCTCCTCCCCCTACGCCTTCGTATCCTGCAAAGGATGTGGTGAAGCAGAACTTGTAGTCCCTCCATAGCAACACGGCAAGTAGCTGTGCTAACACAGCAGCCAGGAAGGAAGGTGAGAGAGGGGATGTACCATCTGAGAGAGGATGTGGTCGCTGGTACCGCAGCAGCTCAGAAAGATGCTGAAAGAGGTAAGATAACAGAGAGGAGTGATTAATGCTGGGATGGGGAAGGCAGGAGGATGTGATCAGCTCAGCTGCAGCAGGACAGAGCAGATGAGCAACAGGGGATGAAGAGAAACAGCAACTGAGCCAAATAGTGGATTGTGAGGGACAAGACTATCCTTTGTTTTCTTGGAACAAGGAGTTTTTGATGATAAATTATGTAGGTTACATGTTCTAGACTGCATGGACAGCATTAGGTGCTATTTTGGTTTTATTCAAACAGGTACTTGAAAAGGCCACACTGAGGCGTCCCGTGCTGTTATCAGTGGGAGATCCTTCTAAAGATAACGCTGCATCTCTTGAAAAAGGAAATGTGCTTCTTAGAGGTGTCACAATTTCATGCTCTTGAAAATGAATTTTATAGCTCTCTTTGAATAAGGAGAAGGCAAGGCTCAAAAAACACCATTTCAATGTCCAAGGACACTTTTCATAGATGGCCACGATACAGCAGCAATTCATTTCCTTCAAATAAATTTATACACTTTGAGGTTTGAGGCACGGCATGACTTTGCCACAATGAGAACCATCTGTCACGAGCCGCCCATTCAGAAAGGAACACTTCTTTTCAAACCTACAATTCTGCTTATAAAACACACTCAAGAAACCCCAGAACAAGACACAGTTTTGTTTCAAAATACATTATAATGTGCAAATTACAACCCAGAATGTAAAAAAGCTCTTAGAGAACAAGATAATAAGAGAGAAACTTCAACTAATGCCAGATGTTAAGTTGGACTATTTTTATTGAAGGACTGAGTGCATTTCAACCTTTTCATTCACTTGTTCATTTATTTAAATTGGAAACAAACATGCACATGACACTTCTTTTGGTGATTCTAGTGCACTTCAACTGATTTAAGTGAACTTATTTGTACTAGGTATGAGGATAAACAGCAAAATATAGACTTTAAAATCCAGACTTATTAGCTAAGCAAAGGCTCATAACTACTAAATTCTACTGGGACCACAGAGATGATGCATCTCTACCATTAGGATTAATTATACCCACAAATCTCATTAAAAAAAAAGAAAAAAAACAAAGCAATGCTAGCCTCCTCCTTCTGCTCATCCTGGGGGAACAGGAATGGGATAAAGATTTGGTTTTTGCTGACAGTATCCAGAGCAGCAGCCTGAAAGCTGCAAGGACCCACAGGGATTCACTGTTCCGTGCATTATAAACAAGAACTTTGAAAATGAGCAGATCCTCCTGGTTTGTGGGGCTCTGCTGCTAGCAGGGTATAAATCATGAGCTGCAGCAGAGCTCCAGCTCCGAGCTGCCTCCCCCAGGAGTTGCAGCATGGTAACAATGCTAAATATATGCTGCTGTTGTTCCAGGAAGGTTTTTCAGTTGACAAATGTTGCAACTTTTCACTGTTCCCCAGCACCATCCCACTTCCCCCATTTAATACACACCCATTCGTTTCTCTGGAATTATTTGAACAAATGCAATTTTAGAACTAATTCCCAGTAAATCTTTTGCTGTCTGGCCACATCTTGGATTAACTGTTGACTGATTTTCATCCTCTTTTTTTCTCCCAGTGTGTGAAGCTCTCCTTTAATAATACCAGCTGTTAAAACAAAGATCAACAAGAGCTCTTGCCCACGGTTTCCCCTTTGGGCAGCTGTGTACTGATTATTAAAAATGAGCCATAGAGTGTTCCTGCTTACTGCATGGTGTGGATAACTACAATGGAAAGCCAAACAAGCCTGCTGATCCATTTAAAAAACACACACAAAAAAGACAATTCTGCCCTCTTATCCAAAACCAACTGAATCACAACAGCAGAATCTTGTCCACAAGAACAATACTTCAAACTGTAGCAGTCTGTGGGAATTTTTTTTTTTTTGAAATTAGCTTTTTGCCCAAGTTCACCACAAACCAATGCCATCATGTAGGATACCCAAGTTGTTTTATGCACCCTCAAAGTCAAAATTTATTCATTAGTATCAAACCTTTTTGAATATGATTCAGCTCTGAGCACACAGTTGGAGTTTAGGAAAGGGGTTTGGGGGGATTAATTTGATTTTTTTTTTTAATCACCACTTAAAAACAATCAAGGACATTGTTACACCTTGCAAATAAGAGTCCTTGGTCTCCTCCTATCAAAATTAGCCCGAAATGATAACAGTTAAAAAAACTAGCAAAGGTCTTGTCAGGTATGCCTGGTATTCTCAACAGCAAAACTTCTAATCTCCACTGAATAAATCCCCTGTGGGTGTAGAACTGAGCACGTGTGCAAAGCTCTTTTCTACCCACGTTAGTGCAAAGATGTATTTATTCACTGAACACAACAGCCTTTACTCCTGATACTCCTTTTCACCTCCTGCCCTGGCTGTGAGGCCAGAACTGACCAAACCCCAGTGCAGGCACCGTGTCCTTCCTGGATGTTTGTGCAGACACTCAGAAAAGAAAAACGCTGTAAAAATCACTAATTCTGCTTAGCTTGAGGCTGAGTCCTGGAACCACTGGAGCAATGGCAATAACTAGGGTTAAAAAAATAAGCTCTCCCACTTCAGAGTGTTCCAAACCCTTCCCTAAAGTTCAAAAGAAGAATGAAGATATGAACTGACTGTTCCCTCCCCTCATTTCAAAATTAAATGGAACAAACTGCTGAAAAACTTCTTTGTAGATGAGTTTCAGAAAGCATTTAATACCTTAAATACCATGACATGACAAATACAATCCTAGATTTTTCAAGAGCCACTTCACACTCAAGACCAAATAAGATTACTGCTCTGCCTCAAGTATTTCTATCTGCCATTGCATTCCATTTTTAACCCAGAAATTAGATTAGGTCCTTCCACTCTGATCCAAGAAATAGTGAAGTTTCCAGAACAGGAAGATTATCAGAGATATATGCAACTCAGAAATTGAATGCAATGGATAGAACAACAATGTCAGAGTGTATAACATTTAAAATGTCTGCAAACAACGAAGTTGGTAGCTTCAAAATATGCTAACAAACATATTCTGTTCAAAGTGCATTTCACAATTCAGAATTATCTATCCATACACTCCACTCTGTGGAGTGGAGTCAAGCTACACTGGCAAGAAATGGATAAATTCTGGAACTAGGCCAGAAATATAAGCAAAGAGCCAAAAGAAAGCTGCAGAGGTTCTATGCCTTAAACCCATCTACTAGGGTTTCTTGCACAGTTTTATTACAATAAAACCTGGCCCTTCCTGTAGCTGTAAAAATGGCAACCAAGACAGTCCTCTAACGTCCTGTCACATATTTTTCTTTTACCCAATACCTTTCTCCTCTCAGTTTTTCACTGATAAACATTCAGGGAAGAGCTTAACCCCAGCTGCACTCTGCAATGTCACAGAGACAGGCCATTTATATCAATTTGGACAAAAACATTTTCAGTGTGATCCCACTTGCAGAAAATATTCAGACTTCTTGCTGATCCTTGTCATGCTTCTCGTCCTCTACAAAAGACAAGAGCACCTGTACAGCCACAGAATTACCAAGCTAAAATATGGTCAGACCAAAACTAATGTAGCAACTCTCCACTGACACATCTTGCTGAGATCAGAAACATCCACCTGTGCATCAAAGCATGAATTGCTATTGATAATAATTCTTCAATTACTTCAGTCTCCTATCCTTTGGAGGAAGAGAGCATATCTTCCTATTCTCACACGCTCAATTCTGTGACATTTCTATGAAGTTTATCCTCGGGTAACAACTCCCTTTAACCATGGTGTGAGCTCGTGTTACATCAAAGTTTAAATCTGAGGAAAAGTAATCACATTTCCCTTAACTCAATAATCACTGCACAAAGCCTCTCAAAGTCCACTGGCTCTCCCCCTTCTCCCAACAGAAGCTTCTCTGAGCTCTCAGTACTAAGATTGCAGAAAAACTACATGAATGCATCAAAGTAGGTGGAATTAGAAGGGGGAAACATTGTGCAAAATGCTGACCCACCAGAAGGATACAAAGCATTTGTTCAGTGGTGACAATGAATAATTTAATCTGAGGCAAATTACCAAACAAACATCAATTAAATTACATGCTAGACTACAAGAGAAAGTTCTCCCACACACATTTCAGGTCTGCAGAGTCAATAGAGCAGCACAATGCAGCCAGGATTGTGACAGAGTCATTCTGGCTGCTCACTCAGGGATGCTTGACATTCTGTACATATGACAATTACAAGAATCTAAAGAGAAAGAGGTAAATTTAACCCCATCACACTAAACATCCATTCACACAACAAGAATAAAGAGGCCACGTGTCACCCAGCCTTGTAAAAGGCAGGAAATCAGAGCTCCCTTCCCCATAAACGTGCAGAACTAGAGTTTATAGCACAATTGTCTCCACCACCCATCCATTTCAAGTGCTGAGACCAGAGAGCATCTAAAGCAGGCTGCAGCAGGAGCAGAGACTCCCCAGTCCAGCAGCAGGCTCGTTGTGCTGAGTGCTGCCTTCACTCCAGCAGCCCCAGAGCTGGCCCAGCTCTCAGAAATCAGAGGGAGCCACAGCCTGGCCAGCCAGGCTCCGTGCTTTGCTGCCTGTGCCACAAGGGTGCTGCAGGACAGCCACACTCCAGCCCCAGCACACAAAGCTCAGGTTCACTCTGCTGACCATGCCCTGCCAGCCAACACAACCTAAAATTACAGTTTCTAGAAAGTCGGGCAGCTAGAGAGTGTCCAAAGCTTTCGCTCTGGCTCCCTACACAGCCTGCAGCCTCCCAAAGCAAAACAGTCAGAATATTTTATGGAAATAAATCAACAATTACAGTTTCTTTTGACCAATATGGCTTGGAAACCTAAGCATTAGGAATAAATGACATTTTGCCATCCTGAGCTAGAAGAGCAACATCCTTTGATCCTTTAAGTAAGGACTGCTTCCCTCAGCAAGGAGATTCTGCTTAGGAGGATAGGCAAGTCTAGCTGAGCAAAAGGGATAATCCAGTTTTCTTGTGGCAACAATCTCATTTCCTTAGGTTCCAAAACCACACGTGAATATTTTATAACTCATGCTGTAACAATGATGACACCATGATATAGATTTCAAGTTTTCACTGCACTTGAAGAAATAATTCTCTTTACAATACTAATGGAAATTATGTAAGTAAACACCTCCTATTAATATAGTTTTCAGACAAAGTTGTGAAGAAAATCACTACCCAATTTAGAGCAGTGCTCATTAGAGCCAAGACTGAAAACCACACTTGGGTCACACCAGTCTGACCACTTGCCTCTGCTCACCCCATCTTCTAGAGTTACGTATTTGCCTAAATGCAGGAACAGTGAAACAAGGGACAGCATGGAACACTGGATTTTTTAGCTCTCACTAAAATATTTGGTTCAATCTCTAAATAAAATTATCTACTTCAAGACCTTGAAAATTGACTTCTAAAGTTTTCAACTTTTAGTAGTTGTTGACAACAATTCATATCCCTCTCCAGCTGCCAGGCAGAATATTGGTTTTGAGGAGGAGTGTGTTGTCTCACCAGACAAAGCAACAAAAAAAAAAAGTTTAATGTCATATCAGTTCTACTCTGGCATTTAAATAGTAACTTCAAATACACATAACATCAGGTTAAGGCTGCGTCCAACCTCATTAAAACCACATTATGGTACAAGCACCATAAAGTCACTCCAGGACATTTACCTAACTGCAAAAGCAAATATTTTTGCAACATAAATCCTATGCATAAAACCATGCAATAAACATATCCAATAGCATCTAGATAAAGGCACTAATAGGAGGTTCATATAATCAGTGAAACCCAGAGCACAATCAAGCTCCAAGACAATTAATACTAGCAGGAAAAGCTCTTACTAACTTTCCCAAGGCCAGGATGCACAACCTTTCTGAAGTACAGATCTCCAAATTCTTTATAAAGCTGGTAAGGCTGCAGCAAGCAGACAAGAATTTCAAACTCTCTTTTAAGGAGTTTAGAGCCAACAAAGCTCCTGGTATTTTAGTGCCATTGCAGGCTCTTGTAACACTGCAGGCATTTAGAAGCACCAGCAAATTAATATGCTGCACCAACTCATTTGGTGAACAATCTCATTCAGATCTTAAGCTGCTTGTCCGGGGCTCTGAATGTGTGAGCAGGCTGAAAAAATCTGAGGCGCCGCAGATATTTCCTGAAAGGGTGCTACAGTTTTTCAAGAGTAAAGCTGCTTGCTGTACTTTGGACTGGTTACTGGGACAGCAGTCAAAAGCATTCTTGTGTCTTGAGGGCAAACAAAACCAAGACCACCACACCACATACATGATGATGTGCTTCGTCAAAGGACTAACACAAACCATGGTTAAATGTTATTAAAATCTTTGTCATGGAGAGCTGCTGGTTAAGTTTGGGTCAGTGTGACAGCACAGTGTGTGTTACAGGAATATTTCTTAATTAATTGGTTTATTAGGACTCTGCAATAGCAAAGTATGCTGCCCACAGAGCACATGGGGTGAAACTTTGTGAGTAAAACTACAGATATGTCATCCTGATTTCCACTCTTCTCACATTCCTGGGAGATCAAGTGGAAGGCTATCACAACCCCACCAACAAATAAACACAGGGAATGCTTACATTACAACCTGCTCCTTGTGTTTTCCTATCACAGCAATAACAAACCATGAAGCATTTAAAGAGGATGGCAAGCACAGTGCTGCTCTTTTCTGACACTATTGTGGGAGGAAGTCTAACAAATGCTTGTCATTTCCACAAAATAATGGATTCCCCAACACTGGCATAAACAGTGCCCACAAATTGCACTCAAATGTGTCACAAATTCACTTCTTCACAAGAAGAATGATTCTCTATTTTACATCAGCAGCTGATCACACAGCACTAACATCAAACACAGCCAGCTCACAGATAAAAGTGCTGCAAACAGCTTAAGAGCAGACTGACATCTCAGAAGAGAACCAGAAATTTGGGTCAGCTCATTGCTGTGCTGCTCGACAGAGGAGCGTGGAACAATGTGATGTGCACAGTGAGATGCTGCTCACTCGGGCTCACTGTCTCCTGAGCAAGAGAAGAACTGCAGCTCACCTTCAGTGCAACTGCTGCAAACTTGCTGCAACTGGACAAGGCTGCAAGTGGAGACCAGGTCATTCCTTTCAGGACACAGAATGTCCCTTTCTGGTAACAGCCCCAGGATTCATGGTGCAACACTCTCCAAAGACACGTGGAGCTGATTCCTACAGTATTTTTGCACAGGGCCATGTAGGGCACCTCAATCACATTTTTAAGGAGTAATTCATTCCTCAAATGAAAAGAAAACACACATTCCATCCTCCCTTATCAGGGATGTGTAAATATCACCCCCACACATCTTCAGAAGTCTAGATTGGGAGGGTTGTAAGCAGATGCCATTAAATATTGATGTTGTATTTCATTTTTTGCATGACTATTTATTTGAAGAGAATTAATTAGTACATTGAAAAAACTCTTTGAAATGTGGCTGTCAGACAAACATACTTTTCATAACACCCAGGGAACACTGCAATACCTAAAATTAATTGTACTATCAGCTTGCTATATTGCTTTTCAACACCAAAAGATACATTAAAATAGATAAAGTCTATTTACTTTTAGGTTTATCCCAGACTACAGTAACTATTCAGTAGTTACAATGTCACAATACAGAACTTCCACAACAAACATGGGCACAAGACAAATTGCCACATTTTACCCAAGACCAGAAGAGTCACGAGATGGGAGAGCCTGAGCATTTCCAGATCCTTGAGTGTCTTGTGCTCCATCCTTCCAATCTTTCTTGTCTTTAATTCATGTCATAATTTGCAAGACAGAGACCATCAGTGCCTGGATTGCACAATGCCTACCCAGCACAAGGGGGTGGGATCCTTAGCAAAAAATATTACCAACAAATCCAAGTTCATGAAAAAAACCAAATATTTAAATGGGAAAAAAAAACAAAAACAAAAACAAAAAAAAAACCCCAAAAAAACAAACAAGGGACTTGCCAAACAGTACAATACTTTTAGCACTGCACTTTCTAAATAAAAGCAGAAACCCAAGCATTACAAGGATTGACATCTTAAAAATAACACTGAGGCATTCCTCAAAAGTCTTGCTAGATGGACTTCCAAATAATTTATTACTGAACTGAGATGGTACTAACCATTTACTCAAATATGGACGATATTAAAGGGCAAGTCCTTATTTTTGTGGAAGAGACACCTAGCTTTGGATATTACAGTTCATCAGAGCAAATGAAAACTCATCACCTCAAAATTTTTTAAACATTTTTAAATATCTTGCTGTTTTATTATGTTGTCAAGTCACTATCAACAAGTCTCTCTCAGTGCTCTGGGTCTCCCAGAATAAATTATTTGCTATTTGTTGTATTCAGCTGACCTGCAGGACCCTTGCTAAATGTGACACTTGTGACATGGCACTCAGTCTGTGAGAGGTTATCACACTGCTCTTTAGGCAGCATCTTTGAAACAAATGTTGCAAATTCTAAAGTACATGGTGATAAGATAATTCTTATGAGTAATGCAAGAAAAGCAAAACAAACTGGTTTTGAGAATAAATAATCTACTTATGGGAAGTAAGGTGCATGGGGGGGGCCATGGGAAAATCATGGGATATTTAAAAAAAGAACCTGCCCTGCTACAGAGCATTAGAAAAGTAAAGTTTCCCTTTAGCAGAGGTCAAGACTAAGGTGTAAGGCATCTGCACAACATGTCAGCCTTCCTCTTCTTCCCCTGTCCCTCTTCCTCATATCTATGCTTTGTTTACCTCAGATCTCCTCCATTACAAGGCTGCAGCTCTGCCTGTTGGATTAAAGGGCTCAAGCACACAAGAAATTGTTTTGTTAGAAGAACAAACAGGAACCTCCTGTCCAGCCTTTGACTTCCATGGGCCTGAGCTGATCTCCACACAGCAACTGCAGCTTCTGGGCTCAGCTCCCTGAAGGTCCCATGACTCCCCAAGCATTTTATAACACAGGGATAGAGCAGTTGCTTGATGAGCAGTTGAATCATTTAAAAAATATGAAAGAGGATACTGACTTGAATCTAAGAGATGCTTTATCTGCCAAGCAGGGAAAGCAAGTTTGGCCTCTGAACCAGACTGATTCAGAGAGGAAGAGGAAAACAAATGTGTGTTTACCTACCTCCAAAGAAGGCAGGGAAAGAAAGAAAATTTCTCACAAATTGACAAGAACATCCCCTCCCACAGAGAGGACAACAAGGTCACTCAGTGCTCTACAGTTGTTCCAATGACAATACCTTCCACTTAAAATAGATCTGGGAAGCCACAACTCTGGTCCAAAGGTTGAGTCAAAACTGCTTCCAGCCAAGGAAGGAAAAATAAAGGGCTTGTTTTTCACAAACCCTAAAGTTCAAATCCACCTCTCCAAATTTTTGGCTGCTAATTTATGGCCCAAACTGGTGGGCCAAGAACCACCAGGACCAGCGAAGTTCAAGATATGGGAGAAGACTTGGCCAGAGCATCTCTGAAGCCAGAGCCTCAAGACAACAGCACCTGCCAGTTTCCACCAGGGACATGCAGAACTCACAGACAAATTCTCCAACAAAGAGCCACCCTAAAACACTCCAGCACTCAAAGTCCTCAGGCCTTATGGATACTTGTAAGGAATTCCAACATTCTGGAAAAATAAAATTACTGCTTACCTGGCTTGGTCTGCAGAGTGAGATGGACCAAGACAAAGTGAGAACTAAGAGCAAGACAGAACAGCCATCATGTGGGCTCCTCACTTTTATTTTTTGAGTACTTTTGTACATGAATGACATCCATAACGATCAGTAAGCACATCTGACAAGGTTACTGGCACTTCTTAGTTAGTTCTTGTTTGTGAGCACTTGCTATACCAACTAAAGCTCAGAAATCATGTTTCATTGCTCCAAGTCAAAGAAAAGTAAAATTCCAAATAAAGCTGAATGCAGCCATGACATTTTTATCCTTTAAAAATTCATGCAGATTATGGACTCTGCAAATGCACACAAGCAAACACAATCTTAACATTTTGTAAAATAAAGATATAACACAATATGCATAAGATGCCACATTTCCTCTGTAGTGATTGTTGCTTTAGAAATGGTGTATTTCCTGGCTTTAAGATACCTAATTCTACTAATTTGGTATTTGTAACCATATCTATTTTTGGAACACATATACAAAGGAGAGAAAACAAGTTCTAAATGCAGTGCCATGAATAGAACTGTATAGTTCATGCATCTTTTCTTCCCTAAGAGAATCTGAGCATTAAGCATTGCACCACACAAAGAAAATGTACCATGGTCCCCTTTTTAAGGGCAATTTGTGCCTGTAGCTTTTTTCTGTTACTTTTGGGTTCATCTTCTGATTATTTTCAAAATTCTCCTGTCCACAAAAGCCTCTTGAAGTGCATTAGGGCTTACACACTAGTCCCAGACTGTTTAATTCAGCCCTAATACCTTGAGGAAGCTTCAGGATGGATTGTTGCTGTTCTGATTAAAGAATCAATCCCACCCCCTGCCAGGAAGGTTGGATGGATGCCTTGCCCCCAGAGGGAAATCCACAGTGCTCCACTGACCACCCAAACACCCCATGTGTCAATATATCATGATTAAAACCCCCAAACACTTCATTCTTCCATTCTAACTGTAAAAAGGGGCTCTGAATTTCCATTATTTTTACATTTTTTCACTTGTTTAACTCTCCTAGCATGGATACTGGCTTTTGATTCCTCTGTCATTATTCCATTTATTTCTGTTCCCAGAGATTAACCCACAAGCAAACCACAGAAGACTGCACCAAGCCAACAGCAGATCCAAGTCAATACAAATGTCCATAATTGTGTGCATGAAACCCATAAATATCGTGTAGAATGTCTTCTGACCTCTGTGTGAATGGGGCACAGCATTCTGCCACGCTGTTCCCAACCATCCAGCACTTCAACTCAGCTGCTAATAGCCAAGTGAAATGTTTATATTTGTACTGTTCAGCTCAGCAAAGGTTTTTGTTAGTGGAACAGTTCAACACACTCCCTCAACCATTAAATGCTGGCACTGTGATACCTTTCTGTTCAAGACTAAGTATTTTCCAGGAGTGACAACTATGCAGACCCAGTCTCCAACGATGCCTAAATTAGGTGCATGTGTTTCAAAACAGCACATTTTTCTAGCTAAAATTGTAGTTTTCCAACAATTACAGATTTCCTGTCTCAGGATTGTTTCGTGTCAATCACGCTGAACCTCTGGAAAAGGAGCTTTTAGCAATTTTATACTTAATACAGGTATAAAGATGATGCAGGCAAGAATCAGAATAGGAACCACAATGCAAAAATAAAACCAGTCCAACAGTTATCCAGAGGAGGAGGTGGTGGGGAGATGCTCACACACACCAGGAATGGATGCAAGCTCCTACCCCGTTCCAGGGTGGTCTCCTGGGCTACTCCAATGCATCTCAGAGGGACACATGCAGCCACACAGCCAGAGACACTTGATTTTATCTTTAAATAGAGCTGGAACCTAGCTAGCCCTCCTTCCAAAAATAAGACTGTAAATCCCCAGGGCACTGATTCAGACAGGGCAGTCACACATGTCATGTGAGATGCACTCTCAGTACCCAAAGGGCTGGCTGGTGCCATTCTGGGTTCAGGTAAAACATGCAGCCACAACCTGTGCTGGTGCCCTGAGCCTGGGGCTCAGGCTGGCCCTGCTTTGGGAGGATGGAGCCTCTCACATCAGCTGATGATGGTGACCTTGAGCAAAGCAGCAAAGGAACCCCTAACCAATAATTCCATCACTGAAACATTTGCTTAGGAGTTGTTTTGCACACCAAGACCTGAAGCAGAGCTGTGCAGGTTTTCAGCTTTTGAATGTTAACTTACAAACACATGCCAAAAGCATCCTGTGCAAAACCCAGATGTTTCACAGCTCCAAAGACTTGTAAGGAAATAAAGGCTCTGACCAGCACAGAACCCTTTCCTCTCACCCTTTATTTTTAGGCTTTCCCAGTGACTACACATGAGCAAAAGGACCTCAGACTGTTATACTTGGGAGAGACAGCCAGGATGGGTGAAAAAATATTTATGTAGTGCTCAATTGCAGCTCTCCCTGTTCATCCACTGCCAGTTTTTCTTACACTACAGCAAAACCTGAGTTACACACTCTTAATGAAAGCCACTCCTGTAAGACCCACAGCTGACAGATCAACAGCCCTCAAGAGGACAAGAAATATTTCTCTTCCCCGTTTAACTTTTGTTTGAGAAAACACACTTTCATTCACTCCCTGCTCCATGCCAATCATTTTTTTTCTTTTTGTAAATACAAGATAAAAGTGCTAAAGCATTTCTCTCTGCCTCAGAGAGTATAATGCAAAGTGAAAAATATTATCTAAACACATTTTCAACTTATTTGCTAAAAAATTCCTTCAGGCTTTCTGCACAGAATGAGTGAATGTAAAACAGCAGTGCACACAATTCTAGATAAAGCTTTTATTTAGGGATTTTGTCAAATCTTCCACAGTGAGTAAAGATGCAAAATGCAGCCACAGAAATCAATGTATACACAACAAACCAGTACATCAACTCCACTTAAACACGACATGGGAAAAGCCACATAAAAGAGCAATCCTACAAAGCCAGAAGAGGACTGCTAGGTCCCTGCACTACTTTTCTGCTTTACTTCCTATCTAATCTTCATCCTTTGCTCCTTGCTCATTCCTTCTCTTTGTGCACCCACTATACTTTCTCCTGATCCCATCAAACTCTTGACTTGCCATTCCTAATGCACTAATCCCACTGCACATCCTGACAGCACCTCACCATCCCACCCGTCCTGCCCAGAGCCCAGCCCTGCTCTCTGTGCTTTTATCCAGGCTGTTTCCTTGTTACTGACTGGTTCCTTGTTTTCTCTGTTTCAATTAATTTTCTTCTCCTGAGCTCATTTCTGCTGTTTCCTTCATTCTACTAGTCCTTCTGTACTCACTGTCAGAACTGCCAATTTGAATTATCTCTCCTCTAATGACCCTCTCCATCATCCCTGGCACCTCCATCACAGGAGCAGCTCCTAGACAAGCAGACCCAACTGCCTGTAACTAGATCCTGGGGTGATCTCCAGTCCTCCTCCTGAACCAGGTGGTTTCCTCTCTGACCACACACCTCACTCACCCTCAGTGAGTGCAACAAGAACCAGTCCATGAGGACAGAAGAACCGGTTTGCTGCTATTAACAGAGAAGAAAAGTGGTCAGAGGGACCTTTACCCTGCCTTGGTGCAGCCATGCTTTCCATCCCCTCTCCCCCAGCACAGCCCAGCTCCCACCCACCAGAGCTGTCCTCCAGCTTCTCCCTCTGTGCCACTGGGCACCAGCACAGGAGCCTGGCACCAGAGGAGGCTGCCCAGCTCCACCCTGGCCTTCAGCAGCCATGGCATGGGAAGTCTGGCTGCTCTCCTGCAAGGACCAGACTGAGAATTATTCTGTGGGTGAGCTCATCTTGCCCCACGAAAATCCCTCCAAGGCCAAAACGTAGCCAGCACCCAGGAAGATCTGGGCAATAACTTCACTGAGTACAGGCAATGTTGTATTTTTCCAAGGACTTACAGGTTTGCCTAATTGAGGAATATTTTCTCAACAGCAGCAGCAGGCATATCCCTGTTCCACAGCTTCTGCCTGCCAAATTTCAGAACCTTGCTCCAATGAATGGGAACACCACAGCTTTCCAAAACCAAAGAGGCACCGTGTTCAGCATGTGCAATACACTGGCCCTGGTAACAACTCAATGATCCCAACTGCTCTGAAACCCAAAAAGCAAGAGGAAGGCACAGAAAGAGGAAAACTGCAGCCTGAGCACTCTAACAGGGAAAGAAACTAAAGCAGCAGAAAACAGAGGATTTGAACAAAAAATGTTAGATACATTCTCAGTAAGATCACTGCCAGCTCAGTCTAGAATAGAGTCTGAGACAGAGAAAGCTGTCCAAGGCACCAAACAAGCAATTTCTTGGTGTTAATTGGAGAAAAATCTTCAGTAGTGCAGCTAGAAATAAGGAATATGCTCAGAATTCTTGCAAAACAATCCTGCTCCTGTCACATAGGTAGCACTCATTTATCTGCACATCCACAGACTCAAAGCATTGAAATTAATTTTTGAACTATAAAATGAATAATTTATGAGAGAAATTGTACCTGCTATTCCCAGGGGAGTAAATCTAAACACTACAAACTACCCTTCCCCTTCAGGGAATGAATGGTACCAGCAGCTCTTACACCACCCCACTGCAGGGGCAGAACTGAAGGTTTTACTTTATAAAAACAGAAGCACTTGAAAAACACTGAACAAGAGATGGCCAAGTGGCACACTTAATGGAAGAAATCTATATTATTTCAGCTACAACAAGAAGAAAAATCCACTCTGGGATTTTCTCAGGATTAAGGACTATCTGGGTGATTTGGTAGCTCATTGGGGGCCATCCTTCTAAACCAGACATTAATTCCCAAGCGACTCCTTTTCAAGTTTTATTGCTTTACAGGGTTTTTCTGAGGGCATCTGGGAGATTGCTGCTGTTCTTTTGATTGTTTTGCCAATTAGGCTGACTCTTCTTCAAATAAATTAAGGACAACATTCAACAGAATTGCTTCTTTACATGGTTTACAACATGATCTGCTTCAGTGATCAGCAATGAACACCAGGCAAACAATATTTCACTCTTGCACTTTACTTACAGAAGAGTTAATCTAGAAGCCCTTCTACAGTTTTTTCTATTTTTAGATGCAAGAATAAACATTTTATTTAATTAAGCCAACAAGCCATTCTTAATAAACTGAGCCAAAAGAAATTATTGACCAGGATAATAAGTTTGTCTCCAGACAAACAGAGTGATCATGTTCAATTCCAAAGATATCCAAACCACACCTGTTTGAGAAGAAAGACTAAATGCACCATATCCTGTACATACATATTATATATATATATATATATACACCACTTTTCCACTGTTTTGTATTTTAGGGCCAAAGCCATTGACTGAAGAGAATGGCAAAGATGCCAAGAGACAACAGCGTTTTTACCAATTTAATCACCTTACTGTTTTCAGGAAAAAAAAATAAATAGCAAAGCAGCGTTTCTAGGGGAGAAAGGAAGAACAGAAGTTTCATCTGAAGCGTACAATCATACCGAAGGGGGAAGTTATTTTAAAATATTTACATGAACACTAAGGAAACTCAACAAACCATTGGATTTTGACAGCTGGACTGGATTCATTGTATAACCAATCTCAGCAGCAGTATTTCAAACAGGATGAAAGTGAATTCCCAAAAATTCATTAGCAGGTTACCTGTCCAGCAATTAAAGGCAATAATGTAAAGCAGGTTATTAAGTTAAGGTGTCACAGTGCAACAGTGGCTCCTACTCTTTATGAGGAACTCAGCTTTTGAAATGCAGCTTTAAAAGAGTGTTTTACAGCTTTTGAAATTCTGCCGTAAAAGAATGTTTCACAACATGAGTAACACTAATGAGCTGCAAAGAGACCAGAAAAACATCGGCTCGTGTTTGCCTGCCTTCCCCATATGGCTCAAGGAAGCGGGGGATCCCGAGCAGCCACAACACGGCTGCAAGGGAAAACACTGAATTCTGCGAGCCTTGACTCACGCTGCAAGAGCGTAAAGCCCCCACTCTTTAATGAATAGGTAGGAAATACGAGAATAGGTGGTTTGACAATATTGTAAAAATCCTCTTTCTTAAAGCAAGTCAGAATTGTAAACGAAATTACTCAGACATTCAAACATTGAAGTCCCAAAGGGAATCGTTCCACTCACACAACCCCATTCTCCTGCCAGCCTGCGAGCAGGGCAGCCCCACACAACACATCATCCTAAAGTTTAACATTTTCTCTTTTGAAGCTCACGGAAAGGACTCTGACGGACCAACTTTGCAATGGCCGAGCACAGAGGGTGCAGCAGCCCCGGATCCCACCCTGAGCCGGGCATGCACACGAAGGTGCGAGCTGCAGAATGCAGATCTCTCTAATGACTCAGCTCCTATGAACTACTTCTCACTCACTGATCTGCATATGCAGGCTGACCACTTAAAACAGCGAGAGAAATAAGGGGGTATTAATGTCAGACAATTTTGGTACCTCAAAACCGTCCAAATAACTACGCAGAATACTAAATTAATACTACTTAACTAATAAAAAGTGTGTTTTGCTTTGAAGTGCCCATCTCCAGCACTCTGTGTACAACTTTTACTAAGAGCTTTAGAATAATCAAGCAAAAATTATAAATATTATGCATTTGTTACTGACCTCAGCCTTTCACTGCATTTGCTCTTAGGGTGCTTTTTAGCATATTTTTGTGGGTGAAATTCCAGACTCCTTGAAATACACCAAAGTTCTGACATGTTACTAAACGGGAACCAAGTTTCTATGAAACTGAGACACAAAAAAAAGGGTCAGGGATACCCAGCTCTGCCTCTGGGAGTTGTCTGAACGTCATCAAGTAAGTTTCACAGCAAATTTAGAATAAAGTAGACCTTTCAGAAGAGCATTTGCCATCACCACAGAAGATTGTCCAAGTTGCCAAAGATTCCCCCACCCACCTATGAAGGTTAGGCCCATAATGGAAACTCTCAGCTCATCAGAGTTAACCCATGACTAATCATGCAAGACTAATTACTTGTGTCCTTTTCCCATCAGACACCATCTCCTTTTCTTTTAAGTCTTGGAAAACAACACTTAACACCCAACCCCAAAGAGTTTGGGGGCTGAGGGCTGTAGGAAGTGTGAGAATGGATGGGTGGGATGGCACACAATTTCTGTCTGCAATCAGCTACAGGGCTGCATACAATCAAACTGGATGTTGGCTCAAGGATCAACACCTCAAACCTACATCCAGCTCTGCAGATGCTCTTACAAGGAGAAGAAAACAGAGTTTTCAACTGAGATCACATTTGACTGCTGTGCCCATTACAGGCACTGTGCAATGCCACCAAGGTCAAAATCACCCAGGTACTCCAGATGGTTTCCAAATTGAGTCACCGCCACATGCAACACCCATCCATTGCAAATACCATTGAAGAACAATGCTGCATTGAAGCAAATTGCAGAAATGCAAGATTACAGCTGTTTAAACACAAATTCTGCTGATGAAATAGAGGCACAGTACTGTACTGAAAGAGGAAACGCTATAGCAGTTACAAATAGCAAGGGGGCCTTCAAGGTCTCAGAGTTGCACCTATGTGGAATGAACTTTAAAAGACAAGCCATGTGTTTTCATAGTAAAGCATCCTGGAACACCCTGTAAACAAAAGGTGTGGTCCCCAAAGTATCGCTTCCGCCAGGAGTTGGCCAAGAGAGCCCCTCACATTCTGGCAGCTAATTAAGACCCGTGCAAATACTGAATATCCACGTTCTCACAGGCTGAAAGGACAGTGACAGCTGTTAGCAGCCACCCAGCTTTCACAAAGGTCAAGGAAAAACTTGATTAAATCACCTCCCTCCCCAGGCTTTTATTTTTTAATTTTACACTGAATGTGGAAAAAAACCCCACTGCAATAAACCCACAGTGTCTGCACCTCTGAAACATTCATAACAAAAAGATAAAACTTTCCACATTCAATCACTTGGCCACCTGAACCTGACATGCTGTGACAATGTTCTGAAAAGGCAGAATTTTTCCTGGACTACCTAACCACAGATTTACACGAAACTCCCCCAAACTACATCCTGTACCAAATGTCACACTCAAGAAAGTTCATTCCATTCAATACACCAGCCACAGCTTTTTCTGCCCTGAAGACAAGCACCGAAGTGCTGAGGTCGGCTTCAGCTCAGTCTGCAATGTAATCCCACTTGTTTCAAGAGCTTCATACCACACAAAAGGACACTGGTGGAAGTGTGACACACACTTATGATTTTACCCACTAAAGTACCCTTCAGAAGACCTGTGGGTGCCATGCTCCATGTCCTTTCCCATTAGCCAAGAGAGGAAAAAGGTGAAGGAGATCCCAGTGTGCTTTTATAGCCTGTTGTCCTCAGAGAGCAGCACTGAAGGTAAAAGTCGGGTCTGTGCAGCCCTACATAACCTTTACTTATTTCCACTTGTTAAGTGTTTAGAAAACACTGCCAGTTTCAAGAATCAGACATGAAATAAATATGTACAACACCCTCCTACCTGTCAGCCCTTAGTGCACCCTTGAACTCAGGTGAAAAACAAAATGTTTTGGTGCTGTGCCTGCACTTTGTCCTTAACCTCCTCCTCAGCTCCTGAATGTCTGGAGTACAACAGGCAGGAAGAATTCTGCAGGGCTGGGGTGGACAGAAGCTGCAGTCACGGTCACACGAGACCTCCAGGTTTTGTTCTGGGAGGCCCCAGACCACCCCATTATCCCCAGCATTCCACCCCATGCAGGATAGAAATGCTGCATTAGGACATCTGATAACTCTGCTGCTTATGGGTCCTTTTACACTCACAGGGACAATCTGGAGATGTTACTCAAAGTTCAGAATCAAGTGAAATATCAGAAGGGACTTATCAACAATAGGATCTGCAAGCCAAAGGCACAGGATGCACTCACAAGGCTAAAAGCCTGTTTTGGGAATAACTCACACATTGCCAAAGGGATTTTACTGCTTCTGAAGTAGGAGGCTTTCTGCAACCAGCCTTTTTCTCCCCCAAGGAATGAACAGAAATTCTTCATCACTCCAAGCACATTAACATTCTATGAGCTCTAAAAAGCAAGCTGATTTTACTTCTTTGCTAAATTTAAAGGGTGAATCATGAACATGCATGCAGCCTGGTGGATCAGTGATACAGGGTGCAAGTCAAGCCTGATCAAACATTGCTGATTTTTCTAGCAAATTTCTGAACTACAGTTAAAAACACTTGCTTTTGCCTCAACTTTCAGCCCTTCAAACCATGTATGAGTCACATGCAGAACAGGCATTTGCTGCTTACCACACCTGCTCCTGAAAACCCATTAAAAAAAAAAGACAACTGAGTTCTAAAGTAAATGGAAATTTAATTTTGTTTAAAAAAGAAATGCCATGATCAACAAAAGAAAGAGGCATTAAATACAGGTTATTTGTGTGGTTTCCTGTCTAGCAGAAGGGAGAACACAGCGAGAAATCAGTTTTGGCCTAAATACCCAGAGCACTGGAAACCAACGTGTTTTCAGAGCTCTGCCCAAATTAAAATGGAACAACTCCTGCCAAATTTATACCTAGAATCATTCATTCTCTTGATCCAACCCTTTTCCTCAGTAACCTACTACACTTCTCAAAGTGCTACACTGAGGACTTGAAAAAATGATACTTTGATGCTGCTGAAGACAATTTCAGAAACAAAATTATCAGATTAAAAACTGGTACAAAAGCAATTTGTAACTGTTGCAGAAGACGTACATGGCAGCACACACCCCTAGAAATATTATGTAAAAGAAGAACTATTTATACGCACTACTCTCTACTACCATTCTGGTTCAGGAACACCTCAGTATTGCTTGCAGTTTTAGGAGTGGGGAAAAAAAAAAGTTCATTTTTTGAGAATTCAGAGTTTATTTTCCAGTGTAAAAATTGTCATATTATGCTGCGTTTTACTTTAATTCCATGCTAACTATCCAGCCTCCTCCCAAAGCATCCAAGATGCAGAAAAAGGAGGCAACTGCAGGTCCTCCCAGAAACATTCCCATGCAGCAGAGCTGTTTATATACTGATGAATCAATATAGCATCACTACACTATTTCACCAGCATTTATCACCTTTCTTTCTGTGGCATATAAAACCACACCAAAATAACCTCTCCCAGTCGGCAAGCGCTCCCTAATTTGCTGCATAGGTCTAACCAGATCTGCCTAAAACATGACTCCAATGTCACAGCAAAACGGGATGCTGAGCTGCCTGCCAGAGCGGGCCAGGAATGCACCCAGAAAGGACAGCAATTAGCACATCTAAAATAACCATTTCCACAAGAGGCAGCTCAAAAGCTCAGATGTATTTTCATCTCAACTCGCGCCCGGTTAGCAGCCACAAACACATGACTACAGGAGAGAATCCTGCAGTGCTTTACAACCCAGATGACCCTCTGCCACTCATTCTTGACTTCTTCATTCAAAACACCGGCTCCGTCTCGCCGTCCTCCCGAGCACGGATTTGTCCCAAGCTGTTCCCTGTCCCAGCAGTCGGGGCAGAGCCGCTCCAGAGCCTGCTGCCCGGGGGAGCAGCCCGCCCAGAGCCAGCAGGTTTGCTCCATGCTCCACCATCAAACATGGCTGCACCATGTCCTCTTTGTGACTGAGTATGTGGAACAGCTCTTCTGCCTTCCCAGACCTCTTCCATCTCCCTTCCCTTATTTCCTCTCATTAGAGATCACATTGCTATTGCCCACTTCTCTTTCCTTTTAACAGTCCGATATTTTCCATTAACGTTCCACCGTAAACCAAATGCATTAATACTTTCCAGGCTCTCCTCAAAAGCATCAAGGAGCTTTATACATTGAAACGCTCTGCACCATTAAAACCTGCTTTATTTACACACAACACAAAACTCGGCTCGTAAAAATCTCCGTCCTTCGGATCCAGCGTGGAGAGAAGCCCCTTAGCAGCAGCGACAGGATATTTTATCATCTGGCTTTTCTTCCCTGCAGCTCCCTCTCCTGAAACCGGACCCCCTGTCCACAGATCCACCTCGGAGCCTCCCGCAGCAGCCACACACAACACCCACCCCACGCTCCGCTGCGAGCCTCGCTCCGCTCCCGAGACGCCGCCGCTTTCCTTGTGCCATGGAGCTTTTTTTAAAAATTTTAATTCCTTCGGCAAAATTAAACCAAACTCCTGAACCTCCGCTGGGATTTCCCTGCGGAGGCTGCACATGAAACTTTCCGGAGCGGGGGGACCCCCGGGCTGGGCAGCGCCGGGCTGGCGGCGCGGAGCGCGCCCGGCTCCCCTCAGCGGCCCCGGCACGGACCGTTATGCCCCGGTGCGGCTCCCGCAGCCCCGCTCCCCCCGCGCCCGCACTCACCCACAGCTCCGTGCCCCAGCTCATGGCTCCGCGGGCGCTGGGGGTGTCGCTGTCCCCTGGCTGTGCCTGCTCGCCCTCGGGAGGGCCGTGCCCGGCGGTGCGAGCGGAGCGGGCGGGACGGGCGCTCCTCACCGCCGCTCCCGCCTCATCGCGCCGCAAAATGGCCCGGGCGGCGCGGGGCGGGGGGGCACTGACAGCTCCGGGCTGCGCAGGCGCGGAGCCGCCGCGGCTGGCGCGGGGGGGGCGGCCCCGCCGGAGGAGCGCAGGCGCGGCCCGGCCGTGAGGGGAGCGGGGCTGTGGGAGAGGGGATCGACAGGGAAAGGGGATCGGAGGGGAACGGGGATCGACAGGGAAAGGGGATCGGAGGGGAACGGGGATCGACAGGGAAAGGGGGCCGGAGGGGAACGGGGATCGACAGGGAAAGGGAATCGGAGGGGAACGGGGATCGACAGGGAAAGGGGATCGGAGGGGAACGGGGATCGACAGGGAAAGGGGGCCGGAGGGGAACGGGGATCGACAGGGAAAGGGGATCGGAGGGGAACGGGGATCGACAGGGAATAAGAATCAATGGGGAAAGGAGGATCAACAGTGAAAGGGGATCAGTGAGAAACGGGGATCAACAGGGAAAGGGGATCGGAGGGGAACGGGGATCAACGGGGAAAGGGGATCAGTGGGGAACCAGAATCAACGGGGAAAGGCGATCAGTGGAGAAGAGGAATCAATGGGGAACGGGAATCAACGGGGAAAGGCGATCAGCGGGGAACGGGGATCAACGGGGAAAAGGGGTCAATGGGGAACGGGGATCAACGGGGAAAGGTGGACCAGTGGGGAGTGGGGATCAACGGGGAGCGGGGCCATGGGGAAAGGGGATCAGCAGGGAAAAGGGGGTCAACGGGAAGCAGCAGTCAGTGGGGAACGATGGCAGCTGCGGGAGAGGGGATCGCTGGGGAGCGGCAGTGGCTGGGGAACGGGATCAGTGGAATAGCGGGGTCAGTGGGGAACAGGCGTCAATGGGTGAGCGGGGATCAATGGGGAACGCGGGTTTCTGTGGAATGGCCATCAGTGGGCAGTGGATCCGTGAGGAACGTAGTTCTCCGGGGAATGGCCATCAGTGGGCAGTGGATCAGTGAGGAACGTGGTTCTCCGGGGAATGGCCATCAGTGGAGGAGCGCAGGGGTCAGTCGAAAGAGGGAGTTGCTAAGGAATGGGTGCCACACGCAGGGAGGAGGCTCTCTCCCACAGAATCACCAGCAGTGGCACAACTTGCCCAGAGAAGTGGTGCACGCTCCATCCCTGGAAATGTTCATAGCCAGGCTGGACAGGGCTCAGCAATTTGGTATGGTTGAAGAGGTCCCTTCTTACTGCAGGGCGTTGGACTGGACGGCCTTTAGAGGTTCCTTCAAACCCTAACTATGGTGTGATTCTGTGCTTTCTAAAACGTACACAAGTTTTAGAAGTCCCTTCACTGGATACACTCCAGGACCTCAATGTCCTTTTTCAAATGAGGGACCAAAATTGAATGCAGCATTTGAGGTGCCTCACCTGTGCCAGTACACAGGTGGTGATTCCAGCCCCACCCACCCTCAGGTGCCCTTCTCTGCCTCTTACCACCCTCCCCCCCAGCCAGGTGAGGCTGGTTTTGAAACAAATGTTCCTGTTTTGGTCATTTGTAAAAAGAGAGGGCCCTAGAAAGGAAGAAATCCCACAGCCTTAGAACCCTTGAAGATGTGTCGTGTGGTTCAGGTTGAGGAGCGTGGGGGTCAGTTGAAAGAGGGGGTCGCTAAGCAGTGGGTGCCACACACAGGGAGGAGGCTCTCCCCGCTCTGCTCACAGAATCACCAGCACTGCTACAGAGTGCCCAGAGAAGTGGTGGATGCTCCATTCCTCAAAACATTCATAGCCAGATTGGACAGGACTCAGCAATTTGGTATGGTTGAAGAGGTCCCTTCTTACTGCAGGGGGTTGGACTGGATGGCCTTCAGAGGTCCCTTCAAACCCTAACTATGGTACGATTCTGTGCTTTCTAAAGTTTTAGAAGTCCCTTCACTGGATACACTTCAGGACCTCAATGTCCTTTTTCACGTGAGGGACCCAAAATTGAATGCAGCATTTGAGGTGCCTCACCTGTGCCAGTACACAGGTGGTGATCCCAGCCCCACCCACCCTCAGGTGCCCTTCTCTGCCTCTTACCACCCTCCCCCCCAGCCAGGTGAGGCTGGTTTTGAAACAAATGTTCCTGTTTTGGTCATTTGTAAAAAGAGAGGGCCCTAGAAAGGAAGAAATCCCACAGCCTTAGAACCCTTGAAGATGTGTCGTGTGGTTCAGGTTGGACATCAGGAGGAATTTCTTCACAGAAAGGGTGATTAAATATTGTCATGGGCTGCCCAGAGAGCTGGTGGAGTCACCATCCCTGGAGGTGTTCACGAAAAAACTGGGTGTGGCACCCAATGCCATGGTCGGGCTGACAGGGTGGGGATTGGTCACAGGTTGGACTCAATGACCTCACAGGTCTTTTCCAACTGAATTAATTCTGTGAACTCACTGCAAGGCCTGACTTCTAACTCAGCTAAGCAGTATATACATCCCTCACCCCCAAAATAACCCAAATCCAAGAATATTAAATCCACCATCTGTCACCAAAATGCTCAGCAAGCAAGCAGGAAAATAACCAAATTATCTGCCTTTGCATAAATGTGGGTTATTGTAGCAATTACACAGGCCTTGCAGAAAATGGCTCATTTCCTTGCCAGAAAAATATTTATTTTGTGATCCTCTGTCATTTATTTGAGCTGTGTGATTTAGTCTCACTTTGCATTTCTGCTTTTCAGCTACAACAAATGTAAAATGTGCTTTAGACCAATATATTTATTGCTGTATCTATTCATGAGAGATTTTCGTGGGGGAAATAAAAAAGGGAAGCACATTAATTCACCTGAGGTAAAAGGCTTCTGCTCAAAAAGGGTGGGGATGCTTTTGATGTGAGAAGATAAAAATTGACCAGCTGCTACAACAGGCATTATCTCCCCTAGATTAATGCACTGCTTCCACTGATGCTTGGCTCTTACCCTACACGAGGAAGAAAAACACATTAAGCAATTCCAACATTTTGAACAACAATGAAGACAAATGTTAATAACAGAATTGCATTTATTTTTATCCGAGTTCCATTGATTTGAACATGAGAGGAGAGTGCAGCTCCTCACACAGCTGTCTTTGAAGAGACACAACAGCCAGTGCTTTTGTTCATCATTAGAAGTTATTACTTTAAAGGGCTGGCTTCATAACAACTAAGAGACACCCTGTTCAGCTCATTTTAGAATAGTTCTTCCTTCTACTGCCAACATATTTGAATATCCAAGCCTGCCCTGCTGCCTGAAGCACAACCACATCTTCCAAGGGCCTGTAGTTCCCCAGGCTCCCAGACCACCATCTTCAGCCCTACATCCACCAGGACACACTGCAAAACCAGACAGTGCTCTTCCATCACCACTTTTTGAGAGCTTAACCTATAAATACTCGCAGAAAAAGAATGTACAGGAACAGAAAGCAGCACTGGTATCATCTGAGCTAAGTTTGTGTGGAATTTCCTTTTGCACAAAGAGCTGGGAGGGGAACAGGGCAAACCTGTTACACCAGCATGGGCAGGGAAACCAGTCCACAGCGAGAGATAGAAATGCTCCACCAGTCCCAGGGAGATAAAGGCCAGAAATACAAGTTTTGTATTTTGATGGTACATTAGAATAAACCATAACAAAAATTATTACAAGTTATCACAATTTCTGTGGACAGAGGCTCAAGTCAAAAACTAAAAAAAAAAATTAGATCTAGATGTTGCAAGAACAGGATTCTCCCCTATTTTTGACTGCTTTTATTGTTTAGCCTGAGACTCTCCAAGGCAGGGACTGCCACTTCCATTATTACTTTCAGTTGTAGTACCCAAAACAACAGGGCCTGCAGCTTGGCTGGTCCCTAATTAATAATGTAATTAGCAGTGACAGGAGCATTAAGAGCCCTTTATGCCAAAGTTGATGCTGGAAAGCTCAGTGGGTTCCAGTCTCAAAAAATACCTGAAAATTACACTTAGAAGTTAGATTATCTAGCACTTCTCCACTGAGTTTGCACAATTCATATCTGAGCAACAGAAGCTGGGTAGGAATTTTCCCTCAGCCAGGCTGAGAACAAGACCATGCAGATCTGCTATCCAGATATGGGCCTATTCCTGTAAATTCTCTGTTTATCTCCCCTGTTGTTATGATTCAGAACACTCCCAGATTCAGCTCCAAAACCCAGCTAGAAGCAATTCCATTTTTAGAAAGCCAGAACTTTGTTTAGGAAACCCCAATCCCCCTTGAAAACAGCCAGATTCACTGCTAAATGATTGAGAAAAAAGTAAATAAATCTCTAAACTACGGTTCAACCTAAACCTTTTTACTCTGTGTTTGTTTACTTATGCAAAGCAAGAAAAATCACAACTCTCAGAGCGTGGACAAGCACTCCCAGCTTCCAGGATGCAGCAGGAAGAGGACGTACCTTTCCCCCCCGAGCTCCCACCCTTACAGCTGCTTCCCTTTGATTCCACAATTCTACCCGAATTATCCATGTCCAAGATAAGGAACGTGGATGTTGCTTGTGACCTCTCATACACTGGGACCGAAACAGCGCCAGGAAAGGAAGGGGACACACCTTTCCTAGAGGCCATCATCATCATCATCATCATCATCACAGCTGTTTCCTCTCTGCTGTTACATTACTCAGATCACTCAGACACACAAAGGGGACCCGCGGTGCTCTTTAATGCCCCATCAGGCCCAGAGGGGTCTGATCAAAACCTGATAAATAGCTGATAAGCGCTAATGGCCCCGGCCAGCCTCACCTGGGGCCTTGCCCGCGGATCCAGGGGCTGCATTTAAGCTCTGGCCTGAAAGCTCAGTGGCTTTGTCCTGTGTTTTAAGGGGGGTTCCAGTTCCAGCTCAGGTTGTGCCTGGCTGTAGATGCGGTTGGTATGGAGCCAAGCTCACATCTGACCTCACCTTAGACTGCCTTGTCCCTGGGGGCCATCACCAGACCATGACTGACCTCGGTTACCATCACCCAAACTGCAGATGGACCTCCCAGCTCAGCCTTGCCCCTGTCTCATCGCTGTGAACTCAGCAGATCGCCCCGATTTGGGCTGCCTGCAGCTCTGACCCCGGGCCTGCTCTTCCCTCTTTCCCCAGGGATGGATCCTGAGCGGCTCCTGCCCGGCTCTGTGCTATCCTGCTCGCCTCCCCGCTCCACACCTGTACCCTGGCTCACAGAAGGTGTTGTAAATTTGCCATGAAATGGCAATCGGGTCATTCTGTGCTGAGCTGTGCCTGCAGGCTGCTCCTCCATCATGATTTTGTGACACTGCTGATGCCTTCCATCCAACATCAGTAATTCTCCATAATACACTTTAAAAACGCACATCCTGTGATGAGTCCTAATTATTTGTTTAATTACAATTAAGGAGTAAAGAAAAACTGTATCTAGGCTCAGAATAACAGCATGTATTGGGAAGAGCAGACTTGCAGCAAAGTGATCTTGTGTGGAAGCTACAACGAAACAAATTGATGTCACAATGAAAATTGTTGTTACAGCTCATTAATGACAGTCAGAAGCTGCTTTCTGTTTTGATAGAGATGTAAATTTACATACAGACATCTTTTAACATACAAATTCTTAGAAAAATGCATAGCCAAAGAAAGTATTCATGTTATAAATTTTATTTTTTGTTCATTTTGTATAGGTAATTGGGGAACTTACAGGTACTACAATATCCTAATAGTTGGTGAAGAAATATTGGAAAAAAAAAAAAGATCTTCAGAAAATTTCCATTCTGTTGCATACAAATCTCTGATTGTTAGGAATCATCCTCAGGCTAAAGATGATTTTTCTTCTGAAGGAAGGTTCTGAAGAGAGCTCCCATTCTCAGACTAAAAAAGGCTCTGCAGGTGAACCAAATCTCAGAATTAGAAGGGAATTTCTTGACCACGCGAGCAGTCAAAGTGCTCCTGATAATTGTTATCGGCACGACAAGCTGTGCTGCAGCTGTGGTTGCAAACAGCTGTTTCTCAGGAGTCAAAATTCCCCAGATTTCCGAGGTGGTCCATGCACAGGGATTATAATAATTACAATATTAAAACAAAACAAACAAACAAAACCCCCGCAACTCCCCCACCCCCCGCCAAATTCCAAGAAAATATCGAACCGGAGTTTTTTAGAATAAATCATCCGATGTTTGCAGGTCCGTGCTGTGCAAGGGCTGATGCTGCCAGGACATCTAGTGGCACACACACGTACTGCCCAGAGAAAGAACATTGATAGAAAAACAGATTTTTTTTTTTTTTCATGCTTCCAGATATTTCCTGGTATCAGTCCAGGTTTCTTTGGCTGTTGGTGAGATTTCTCTGTTTGTTTTTTCACCTAAGAATATACAAGGAGGAAATGAAATTGTGGGAAAAAAAATGTACAGGGACATCTGAATCATCTCTCTAAATAAAGATGGGACATACTACAGAATCTTGATAAAATAAAAGGTCAAGGCCATTGATTTTTCTCTCCCTTTTCACCCTCACTTGCCAGTCCAGTTGTTTAGCTGTCTCTAGACAACAGAACTTGTACAGCTGTTACTCCACACACTGAAAGGGAAAATCAGAATGTCTGAGTTTTGGGAGCTGAAAACATAAGGCTCCTCACTGAAAAATTAGATTTATTGGCATTGATGGCTTCCCATTGCATAGTCTTTCAATTTTTATAGGTTTTTTAGCAATGTGTCAGCCAAAAACCCATATTAATTGCCTCTATTTGTGTTCACTTTGCTTCTTGTGTTACTCTAATTTTGAGCAACAAGTCATGGAAACCAGGCCCAATCTGCTTTTTGTTTTATTTGTAAATGTGACTACAACTACTAATTTAAATAGCTGCAAAACGAATCCTGTAAAGCAGCAGAAATCCCTTTGTTTGTTACATATTTTTCTGGCTATACTCAAAATCAATACTTTAACCCTGGCTTTAAATAGAAAAGCAATTTTCCTGTTGTTTGGACTACCTGATGTTCAGACGTCTGCTGTTGCCATAGCTCCCAGGAAGAAGCTGGAACTTGCTGGTAGATGCACGGCTGAGCTGGAAACAGCCACTTCACCCCTCCCTGTAAACAACCATCCCACATCTCCCTGTGGACGATGCTGCAGGGCTGAGGTAGGAAGAGCTTCACTCTTTTTTGTTTTTTTTTTTTTTCTCCTTTTTGGTGTCACCCCACAGAGGCTGGTCTGGGGGAGGCTCAGGGTTTGTTTTTTTTTTTGAGCCCCATGGCCATGAGGGGACCCAGCACCCATGGGGGACCCCTCAGCCAAAGGGGTGCCGGGGCTGAGGAGGGACCCAGCACGGCCATGGCCTCACTGAGGGGCTGATCCGGCCTGGGGGGCACCGCGGGGAGCAGCCTGTGGGCAGGGGCAGCCCGGCAGGGCCTGAGGGGCAGAGAAAAGGGCGGGAAGCGCTTTCCCCGTGGGGAAAGGCTGAGGGAGATGGGGGCGCTCAGCCTGGGAAAGGCTCTGTGGAGACCTCACAGCACCTGCCAGGCGCTGAAGGGGCTAAACAAGCCGGAGAGGGGCTCTTCGGCAGGACCTGTAGTGGCGGGACAAGGGGGAGTGCGTTCACGCTGAAAGAGGGAAAATTCAGGCTGAATACTGGGAGGAAATCCTTCCTCGGGAGGGGGGTGATGCGCGGGCACAGATCGCTCAGGGAAGGCGAGGCTGCTCCCCGGGAGGCGCTCACGGCCGAGTTGGACGGGTTTGGGGGGCACGCCGGTGCAGCGGGAGGTGTCCCTGCCCGGGCAGGGGGTGGCACCGGCTGCGCCCTCAGCTCCCCCCATCCCCAACCCCTCCATGACTCCCTGACAGGAGCCGGCCCCGCCCGCCGCGCTCACGTGACGCGCCCCGCCCGACACGTGACTGGCCTGACCCGGAAGCGGCGCGCGGGGGACGCTGACGCTGGAACAAAGATGGCGGCCCGCGGCGCTGGGGCCGTGCTGGGGCTGCTGCTGCTGCTGCTGCTCCGCGCGGGCCCGGCCCGCGCCCGCGTCCACCACCTCACCCTCAAAGTAAGGTCTGCGCCGCCCCCGGCCCCGCTGGCTCGGCCCCCGGGTGCCCTGAGGGGAGCGGTGAGGCCGGCCCGGCCCCGCGCACCTCCCGCGGGCCGGGATCGCTCTCCCCACGTCTCTCTCTTCGTTCTGCTGCGTGCCCCGAATTTTCTTTCTCTTCGCTTCTCTCTGAGCTCTCCCCCCGCGCCTCAGCCCGCCCGGGCCCCGCCTTGTTGTGCTTTTGCCGTTCTCCTGCCGCTGCCCGCCTCCCCCAAGTCCCGTCCCGCTCTTTCCGCTCGCTGGCCGCGGGTGAGGCGTGAGGAGGGGTCTCGGAACCGCAGCAGTGGCAGGGTGCAGCCGCTTCCCGTTCCGTTAAAAGCGATGCGATAAGACAGGGCCGAACGTGGGCTGAGGGAGAGGTTTCTGAAGGTGGATTTTGGTTGAGATTCCTTTTCTGCGGTGTCCCGGTCGCTCCGGGGGATGCTTGGCTGCAGCTGCTTTGCCCTAACCCAGCAGCGAGCACAGGCTCAGGAAACTGATGCTGGCAGCTTTCTGCTTCGGTTCCATGAGTGCTGGGTGTGCTCTGAAGGAGGGATGCGCTGGGCTGTGCCTGTGTTTGGGAGGAACTCGCTGTGCAGGGGTGTTGCTGGGGAGTGCTGGAGGTCAGGGGAAGGTGTGCTGTGCCTGCTGGGCTGTGCTGAGCCGCTGCTCAGCCCTGGCACAGAGGGGCTCTGCTCTGGGCTGATGCTCTTAACGCTCCTGCAGAGCTCAGGGAGAGCTCTGTCAGTCTTCAGGCTTGGAATTTTGTTTTGGTTGTCAACAGCTGCCATGTTCTGTCAGTAGAAACATTGGAAGGGATAATAAAGTGGTGAATAACTCGAGTCCTGCACTGCTGTGCTGTTGTAGGAGTTTGGGGAGAATCCAGGGCTTTGCAGCCTTTGGGGTACAGTGGCTGCTGGAGGTGTTCATGTCTTACTTGTGGGAGATTCTCCAGACTGTGCAGTTGTTTAAAGTGCAGCCACACACATATTGTGGTACTGCAGGAGAAGTAAACTTGTTCCTAAAGCAGTCAATTAGGAGGTTTGTGCTGGTTGCATCATTGTTTTGAGAATTTGGGACAGTGGAGCAGTGAAGGATTTCTCCTGGGGTGATTCTTTACCCTTTAGGAGAAAACTTCCCAACTTCCCTCAAGCAAATGTTCTCAGCAGCAAACATCGTGGCCTTTAGTCCCTGTTAGGGACTGCCTGGCTCAATTACTGAATCCTGTTTGGTTTTTATTCCTGTCAGAGTGGGTCTGGGTTTGGTTTTGCAGGTGCTGTGTGCACGTTGCAGCACAAACTTGCTGTGAGGAGCAGCAGTGAGTTAATGCCTCTGCCCACCTGCTTTCCAAACAGCTTCATTGTTAGAGCAGTTGAGCTTTATTGTCAGAGCAGTCTCTCCCTTCCTCCTTCACCCCCTGCTTTACAGCCTCTGTGTCAACATCAGCCTCCAACAACTGAGTCCTTTCACAGTGAGAGCTCCTGTCTCTGCTCCTGCTCTGCTTGCAAGTGTGCATTGACACTGAGCCAAGCTAAAGGCCACAGCTTTGTGGGAGTGTTTGATATTAGATTTCCTCAAACAAGCTGTTACTCCTTAGTTCAGAATAGCTTCATTCTTGTGTCTTTGTAATTACTGTGCCAATGTGGAGCTTTTTTGTTGTCAGAAAAACAAGCCACAGTCTGAGCAGCTTCCAGTTCTAAAAATATTTTCTTTATAAAAGTGTACAAAATAGGTTTTTTTTAGTAGAGAAATGATTTGCTTGAATTTTGCTGTTAGACTTACCTTGCCAGAGAAGCTCCTCCTTAGCAGCAATTGTTATCAGCTTCATTAGTTTAATGAGATATGTAAAAACCTGAAACCCCTCAACTAACAAAACCTACCTCCTACAAAAATTGGAAGTTATAGAAAACCAACAGAAACAATTTTCAGAGGATTCCAGAAGCAGCTGCTGTTGAAATGTTTCTCTGGACCAAGAAGGTTTTTGTCAGATATGGAATTATAGAGAAGATGCTCTATAATGGTTTTCTGTGGTTGCTTGTAAATACCTGTGGCTTTTCAGTGTTGATAGGTTTCAGACTTCAGTAGCTCAGGCTGAAAATACCTTTCACAATAATTCACTCAGTCTTACACAAATGATAAGCCTTCCTGTCAGTCTCACAAATAAGAAGATTCTTTCCAGGTAAGGGTCAGCACTCTCTAGTGGAACTTTCACTGCACTGACAGTGTGATCCCAGTTTGGTTTAGGGTAAAATGGTAGAGAAAATTTTTCTGCATATTCTGAGCTACAAAATCATGGATTCTCCTTCCCTGTAACCTTATTCAAATACTGCAGGATCACTTCTTATCCTACAGGAGTGGAAGAACTGGGGAGGTTTTTTCTGGAAACAAGCTTTGGGCATTGGTTTGACTGTAAGCTGTTAGTGATGAGTCCCAGATCATCTCAGTAGGGCAGGCTTAACTTTAAATGCATCCTATGTAAATTAAATTAATGTGTGTATTAACAACTTGGATGCTAAAGTACTCACTTGTATGGGTTCACACCTTTGTTGTAAACTTAAATATTTCTGAAGTCAGTGGTTGAGTGATTCTAAATAAAAGCTGGCTTCTTTCAGCCCTATTAGTGAGCCCATGTCTTTAGGCTGTCAGTGTGTGGAGCAATTGATGCTCTTGCTGTTGCTTGGTGGCAACTGGTGACAGTGTGTGTGTGGGGGATCATGTAAAGCTGAAGGATTTGTGAACTAAATCTGTAAACTCTAAGCACTCAAAGCTGAGATAAAGCCAGGGAGGAAAGTGGTGTGTTGTATATTAATTATCTGCTGGTGGTGGGGAGCATATCAGTAAATGAGCAGAGTAAATCACTTCAGCTGAGCTGAGGGGCTCTTGCAGGTGCTCTGAATTGAGCAGCTGCCCCTGGGCACATTTGCAAGGTACAAAACCTTGTGTCTGCATGGCCCCGTGCCCCCCTCAGACTCACCCAAATTCTTCTCTGTCCTTTTGGGGTTAAATACATCTGATGTACCCTGTGAAGAGCCAGGATGAATTTTCTGCACTGGCTGGGGGGTTGCATGGAGTGCAGAGTGAGGGGCACCAGGTGGGCTCCTGGTTCAAGCACGTTCCATGACCTGGAACCCCAGACAGCAGGGCTCCAAGACTGTTAAACACAGCAGCCCCTGGGAGCCCTGTGGCACTTAGCTTTTTTCCCCTCTTCTGAGCATCAAGGGAACCATCAGCTTTTTTTCCCTCTTCTGAGCATCAAGGGAACCATCTGGTTATTTGCCAGGTTAACTTGATTCTATTAGGGTGATCTTATTACAGCTGGATTACAGGTTAGCTGTGTCAGGATTAGTGTCCTGCTGTTGCAGTGAGGGATGTTTATGAGTCAGGAACGTTTTGTGCAGAGGCGTCAAAATCAATACTGGGGTAGAGGGAGAGAAAGAACTTTTTGTACTTGTACAGTTCATAGTTCAGTCTTCCAGGGCTGTCTCCAGAACAGTGTGCCTCTAGCAGATGACTTCTCTTTTCAGAGAATTCTGCAATCTGATTATGTTTTCCTAGAAGAAGCAGGAGGAAGAAACGTATTTTCAATTTTTTTTATTGCCAACTTGTCAAATGAAATTCCATTTTAAATTTGCTTTCTTATTTCTGTTGCCTTATTTCTGCTTTTCCTCCAATTAATGACCCAATAGGTCTGAGGGACCAGCTGCAGACGTTGGATGTGACCTTTTGTCATCTGATGTGGCAGCTGTGTGTGACGTCAGCTACTTTTCGTGTGAGGTCCTTCATGGCCTCCTTATTTAAAAAAAAGTTAAAGCTTACTGTACTTGAGCCTTTATCAGCTGAGCAGGGCATGAGAAGAGATCAATTGCTATGGTTTCCTTGCCAGACTGAGAGGAAGGAAATTATTCTGCAGCTAAACTGGGAGTAGAGGAAGGAATTAGATTTTTCCTGCTAGAGAAACTAACCCAAGTAATTCTGGTTTTGGTGTTTATTATCTTCTTATTTATTTATTTTAAGCCAAAAATCATTTGGAGGTGTGGGGCTATATATAAAACTTTATTTTCACACATAGTTTTCCAGTGTATTAATGTTTGCCTGTCCAAACACTGACCCTGCCTAATGCAGATGATCTGAGGTGGTGACAGTGCACTTGCTAAACACTTGGCCAAACCCCAGCTCTCGATTAGGCAAGATCCCCAAGGTCTGTTTCCTCTTCAGTCTGTGGCAATGACAGTAGCCACCATTCCAGCAGTAGCTGTCTTGGTGTGTCTGCAGTCACTTTGGGGGAATTTGCTGTATGCTGTTTAATCAGTGATGCCAGATGTTCCAATTCTTCCAGAATTTTGCTTGCATATTTCCCAGTAGCATAGCCAGTCAGTCAGCAGAAATGTGTCTGTTTAAAGTTCTTGCTGTTCAGGTTATTGGAAAAGTTGGTCCATTCCAGTGAAATAGCTGGTTACATCTGAAGGTATCCTAAAGAAATGTGCTGTTTACCTAATTAGATATTTTGCATGAATGTTCAAGTGTCAGTCACTCACCCTCCTTCCCCTTTGCTGCAGCAGATGACTCTGCATGTGTTTGTAAACTTGCTTTCCTTCCTGACAGGATGATGTGAGGCAGAAAGTGCACCTGAATACCTTTGGCTTCTTCAAGGATGGTTTCATGATAGTGAATGTCAGCAGCCTTTCCTTGAAGCCAGAACCAAGCCCTGATGACATGGACAGTTTATCAGTGAGTTTCTTCCTTTGAAGCCTCCTGTGAAATTGCTCTCCACTTGTCTGAGGTGTCAAATCCAAACTTGTGATGCTGTTGGCTTTGCTTCCCAGCATGAGCCAGTTATGAGGATCTGTGTATTGAGATTTATCCCTGAGCACTCTCCATTCTGCTGTAAGGATGAACCTTTAACTTGTTGGATTCTCTGCTGAACTCAATGCACAGATCTATAACTTACATTGAACATCAATTTCCTAACAGTCCTCTGATAAGTTTTTTCACACTGTGTCGTGTTACTTTGCAATTCAGCTTGTGATCATTGTGTCAGTAGGTTTCCAGAACAGTGACAGTCTTATTTTTAACACAACACTAATATTACATGTTATATAGCACATTATATTAGGGGTTTTGATAGAGATTAGATAACAGACCTGAGTTCTTCCTCTGCTGCACAGTTTCACCTCTTCATTGTTATAAAAGTATTCCACAAGCAAAAGCATGTGGAATGATACTGAAATAAGTTAAAATGTTCAGAGACAGAAGACACTCCAGATTTAGTTTGGGTTTGAATCATGATATCTTTTTTCTTCTTGGATGAGTTTGCTACATTTGAATGTATTTTTCTGCCTAATTTGATGATGAGAAAATACTTGAATTCCACCTTAAATGTAGGTTAACTTGTTTAGAAAGCAGTATGTTTAACTCTTTCATAGTGGCTTGGCTTCACTTTGACAGATTCTTCTCAATTGTCTCATAGGTGGGGTTCAGCTTGGATCGAACAAGGAATGATGGTTTCTCCACTTACCTGGTAAGAGCAAGGGAAGTGAGCTTGCTTTTCTAAGGGGGGACATCTCATAGGCTATCTGACTCTGGGGATGGCTGGAAGAAATTAAAAATAATATGGGGGGGCTTTAGACATGGTCAGGATGGATTTCCAACTTGCTGGACTAAGAATGGTAACCTCTGCCTGGAGGGGATCCTGTCCAGAGGGCTCTTCAGAGGTGCTCTGTTCATGTCACCAGGATGAAGAAGTGGATTACTGTATCTTGAAGAAGACTCCAGAGCCAGATGTTTCTGTGGTAATCTTACTTCTGGACATCCGAAATGAAGTGTGAGTAAAGAGTTTGCAAGACATTTTAAAGTTACTTCTTTCAGTTGAAGATAATGTCACACTTGAGATTTTTTTTAGGGGCTCAGAAAGCTTCTGTGCATGTAGGTTGTTTTTTTTAATGGGTTACATGACAGTTGAGAGAAGGTGAGTGTAAAACATCTGCAGTATAAAATGGTCCAAGAATTCTTCCTGCATATTGGAGGGGTAAAGGGACAGCAGGCAAGAACAACCTACCTTAATTGAGCTGAATGAGCTTAATGAGCTTTGATGTCTTGAGTCACTTTTGCACTCAATATGCAATTTTATTGTTTGTCTTGAATTATCTTTTATTATGGAAGTACCTTCAAATCTGCATTGCTTTCTTTTGCAAGAGTTCATGTGTGGTAACAAAGTTTCTAGTGAGACTCTGCTTACCAAAGCTGTAGAAACTTAATTTTCTTCATCTGCTCTTGTATTTCATCTAGAGGTAGAGTGTGACTTTTCCCACACTGATCAGTTCTGCTGTGAGTCATGATCTGGTTCTTGCCTGTTCTTTGTGGTACAGAAAACAAGTCAAGACAAGTTGATTTTCCTTTATTGGGTATATGGCTGTGACAGGCTCTTTAAAAATGTTGGTTTACTTTCATTTTGTAATAAAACCTCTTTGTTTCTTTAGTGTGAAAGTACGGTTCTCTTCAGAAGCTGCTTCTTTGTTACCTAAAATTTTATTTGTGTCTGAGGAAAATGGTACTGCCTTAAATACCAAGCTGCTAAAAACTTCTGAACTGAGCAATGATTCTGATAAAAATCCTCCAAAGACCAATGAAAATACAGATGACAAAGGTAAGCCAGCTGAACCTGACCTGTGTGTGCTCTCACTGCTGATTCCTCATTGCTGTGCATCCAGCACTGAGTTGTGGTCACATTCTGGGGTCCCCTGGGTCAAGAACTTCATGTACATCCTGTTCAAACCTGTGCACAGAGCTGTGGGGCTTGAGTCTCCTGCTCAGTGATTTGTGTTCACCAGCCCTGTTGATCTGTCAGAGAGACAATGAGTGTTGGAGACCTTCAGTGCTCTGAAGAGGGGTTAAAAACTTGGTTTTTTGTCTGGCAAAAAGAAGGCTAAAGCAGGAATTTTATGGCCACCAACAACTAGTTGAAGAAAGCATAGGAGGACAATGGTTTCAAGCAATTTTTACTAGTGGCACACAATGTCTCTTTCCCTTTATTAAGTCTTGGATGTCTCAGATGGGATGTTAGGACAGAAAATAAGTAAATACCTTTCTTAAATAGGTATTCCAGTATTGTAGCTAATCATTTGTGCAATCCAATCTCCATATTTTGTGGTTTTAAATGCTTGACAAAGTAAAACCAGGGCCAGCATGATACAATTGACACCAGGTGTGCTTTGAATTAGAAGTTGGATTTGTCTTCACAAGTCCTTTCCAGCCAACATTTGTATGAGTCTGTCTGTCTAAAGAGTTGAACTCCTATCACTTAGAAACTATGGGGAGGAAAGAGTAATTGTACCAGTAATCTTGCTAGGAGGCACAAGCCTTTGTCTGGCTTCCAGACCAGCAGGCAAAATAATTTTATAATCTCAGCTCTAATGGGATTAGCTCATGTTATCCCTTCCTGGCAGAGTTTAGACCTCAGATCAGACTGCTGAGCAGTCTGATCTGGAGTAGTCTGAGTCTGCCTTGGCCTGTCACATTCACAAGGTGTGATACCATTCAAAAGCTTGGACAGCTGTTGTAAGGAGTCAAGAAGCAAGGGTGGATGGCACTGGAGAGAAGGGATCTGACAGCTGTAGTTTTGCTTTCTCTGGTTGTTGTAGGTAAAAAAGTGTAGCATGATTGTGGGCAGTGCACTGCGGTGTGGGAGCCAAAAGCAAAGCTCAAGTCTTGAACTTTTGCTCCCTCCTGGAAAGGGATGACCTAATGTTTGAAAAGCTTCTTATAGGAGTGCAGTCAAAGTGTGAACTTGGCATGCTGCTCTACTGAAGACTCCTGTCACCTGAAGTTCAGAGGAAATGCTGACCTGCCAGGTCACCTGTGCTTTTGTGTTTTGTTGTTTGTATTTTTACTGGGAGCTTAGTGGAAAGCTGTGAATTTATTCCTGGCCATGTATTAATGCTCAGATTTATATTTGTCAGTGAGATTAATAATACTCAGTCATAACATAAAAAGTCAGAACTGTAGCTTGCATCTGGTTTAGGTCACCTGCCTCTGGTCACACTGACCAGAGAGGTTGGAAAGATTTCTGGGGTAGACTTTTGTAGGAGGTGTAAGAATAGAGAATCTTATCCTGGCATTTGAGGATGCATTCAGAATGAATGCTGGCTGTGGGCAGAGTCCTCTGAGAGTAAGGAGAGACTGGGAAAGCATCTCTGTCAATGATTAGCTGGGAAACTGCCACGCAGACAAGTGTAGGAAGATGTGAGTAAGGTATTGACAACGTGGTGGTTTCTGAGGATGTCTAAATGCAAACACTAAATGCACTATTAATACTTTTATCTCTAGATAAGAAGCCCAAACGAAGTACAACATCCTCCCAGGTAAGAAACTATCTGGAGTTTTCTTTCACAAAGAGCCTGGGGGGAAATTCCAGTATAATCATACAGAAAAGTGGAGAGTATTTGCTGTTGTTCTCAGCATCCACTATAAACATATAGAATGCAAATTTGATTGTCTGGTTGATGTAGCCAAATGTTTTAGTTACCTGCTTAAGGAAATCTAAAGGTCTCTTTCTCTTTTCCCAGAACATGGTAGAACAAGAACATCCTGTACGCCACGTCAAAAGAACTTTTTCTTTTCAGGTAGGGTGTCTGCCAGTGTCTAAACTCAGTTCCTTCACTGTCCTACTTTGGAAAAGTGAAAGTCTAGGATATAGATGTCTCTCTGATAGCAGGAGTTTGCCTGAAAATTTACTGAGCTAAGCATCAGTGATAGGAATCTTTCTTTATAAGTTGTGGGAGCTGCTTTTAAATGGGCTTTGTTGTGATGCTGTTCTGAATATCATAGTTTATGAGCCTCAGCATATTAAATTTTACTGTGATAGTAGTGCAGATTGCTGATAACAAATAGCTGTGACCTGACTGACTCAAGGGGAAGATCCTGTATGTGAAGCCAGATTAATGCTTTGTTTGAACACCCTGGTTCACTTGTGATGGTTGGTTACTACAAACACATTTGAAATTCTTTTATCTGACACAGATCTCATTTCCAGAGCTATCACAATTTGCATAGTTGGGGGAGGAACTGAAAAGCTGCAGGGCAGGTATAATAAAAATTTTATGCTTTGCCATGTCAAATATGATACTTGTGGTTATCTTTTCTCTGTGGGGAACTGAGTTAAGCACTGACACTTAACAGGCTTGGATTACCAGAGTGCATAATCCTAGATAGTGCAATGATTTTGCATCTGGAGTTCTGTTGAAACTTCCAGATGTGCTGCTATTCTCAGAACAGTCTGCTGAAGGGAACCAAGTGACCTCAAATGACTGACTTCTTTCATGCTTCAGTAGAGATGACTTCCTACCAGGGCAACCCTGTTGTGAATGAGAAGAATGCTGACTTCTCTATTCCTTATTTTCAGTTCTTTTTTAACATCACCTCGGATAAACAAGAAGGTCTCTACAGCCTGTATTTCCATAAGTGTGTTGGCAAGAAAGGGCCAGCTAATGATCAACTGCTGTTTAGTCTTGATGTGAGTATGGCTTCTAAAGGATAATTAACTTGTTAGCTTAGACTGCAACATCCAGCTTCCAGCTCCAACTTGTAACCAAGCACACGCTGCACATGAGTGCACATATGGGGTGGGAGGTGATTCACAGTTGTGTGCCAGTCTCTGCAGTGGCATTTCTGAAAGAAGTCACTACTGTAAAAATAATTAAAATACTGTTTTTGCAGAAATGCCTGAAAATCTGAAGGCTGAATGTGGGCTGGGTTCAGTCTACACAGTTGTGACCTGATGCTGTAATGAGATGGGAGCTACAACAGCTGCTTGTGTTTTGCTGCATTCAAAAGTCACATTTCTCTTTACATGATTGCAGATATTAAGGCTGTTGCTGCAATGTAAATTGTTGCTATTTGAATTCAGTGTTTTTGCTTTTTCTGGCCTAATTAAAGATGTGTTTTTATGGTCTTAGATACACATCCTAAAGGCAATATGTTCTAGCAAATGCCTCATCTCTTTTGATGTACAAGGGTTTGGTCCTGTGTGGTTTTGGTTGTTATCAGAGCTTGGACTTTCCCTTTTTTCCTTTCCTGTGTTTATGCTGGTGTATAATGAGCTGGTCTGGTATGAATCCTCTCACTGACTGAGCCACATCAATCCCTAAAGTGCTTTTTACGTGTTTGTGTTAATGCTGTTGCAAGGGAACACGGAGGTGATAAACCTTAGCAGCCCTAACTTGACTCAGACTACTTCAGAGCTGCTTCTGAAGTCATAGGTTTAGAAGAGCAGCTTTCCTGAATTGCTGTGTGGGTCACTTTGACCCACTGAAGAAATTGGAAAGAGAACAAAATGTGGATGATTGATCTGCTGGGGTGTACTTAGAGATGCAGGACAGCTTCAGTGCTTCAAACCAGACTCAGTGTGTTGTTTTATTGAAGTCCTAGCACATATGACTAAGCCACTTAGGGATATAAATAGAATGCTAAATAATGCTTCTGCTTTCTCAGTCACAGGAAAATAGGGTGGCAGCCCATTGTAGATATTGTTTCTGAATCAAAGGTGGGCAAATTGTGACGTTTGCTAGAGAGAACAACAATTCTTTGGGAAAATTACCTTTCTGAATTATGTTGTATAACTGAAGCATTGTTTTCCAAGGGCATTATTCGGGTGGGAATAGTTTTGCAAAGTGTTTTGAGAGTCTTGAGGATGAAGAGTAGGTTTTGGGTTTTTTTTCTCTGAGACTCATAAGTCACCCCTTCAGAAAAACTCCTGTTAAATGAGTGGATTTGATTGCAAAATGTAATTGGTAACTCAGTACTTTGACAAACTGATTTTTTTTTCCAACGGTGCATGTAACACACCTTTAATATTCAGATAGATATTACGGAAAAGAATCCTGAAAGCTACCTCTCAGCAGGTGAAATCCCTCTGCCAAAACTTTACATTTCCATGGCTCTCTTCTTTTTCCTGTCTGGGACTGTATGGATCCACATACTTCGTAAACGCAGGTAAGTTCAGTGTCTGTGACAAGTAGGGGCCTACCTTGGTTTTTATTTTTCATTCCTCTTCTTGTAATGCCCAATTCACAGTCAGATTTGATCATCTCAAACTCCAAATCTGGCTCAGATTTGTATGCTTAATACACATAGTTTATATTTGAAAACTGCTTCAGTCAGTATTATTGTTACAGACTGTCATTCTAAAATTCCCAAATCTGATGTTGAAAGTTCTTCAGGTAGTGTACATATTATGGCAAAAAATAGACAGGAAGTTCCTGTAGTTGATGTCAAAAAGAGATGACTTTGAAAATAAATAATGAAAAAAAATTCATCACTATTCTTCATTTGGAAAATTGCAGTTTATGGCAGTAGAGAGCCATAAATATCTTGATAGTGGTTTGAACTATGTTTAGCAAATTTTCTAACAGCTAAGAGATAAATATTTATATATATATATGTGGGATATTCTTATTAGTTAATAATTTCAGTTATCCCAAGCAGTAAAAATCAGGGGTTTAGAACATGAAGTTGAAATATTGCTCAGGATGTGGCAGAAACTTGGACTGCAACATTAAGGGAAATCTTTACACTGATGGTCAGCTGAGCCTGCAGGCAACTGCTTGACACTTACAGGTTTTAAAGAAATATCCTTGGAAACGGAAATTTTTACTGCTGCCTTCTAAGTAATGCTCTTCCTTTTTTTTTTTCTTCCCAGAAATGATGTCTTTAAGATCCACTGGCTCATGGCAGCCCTTCCTTTCACCAAATCCTTGTCTTTAGTCTTCCACGCGGTGAGTACAGCATCTCTGCCTGAAGTTGTTCAGCTAGAAAGTGGAAACATGGAATCCTGGACATGCTGTTAGGGAAATCTGCTTTGGAGGGAGCACATTGGGAGGGAGAACTGGTCTTAATACTGAAGCATTAGAATTGAACTGCAGCTCTTTGGTGGAAGTGTTTGTTTTCATCAGCAAATTCTGACTTTAAGTACAATTGAGATCATGGTCTGAAGTGTTGAAGCAGCAAGGTTGGGGGTTGAATGAATTCCACAAATTTCAATGCTTTGGCCATCTGCAGTGGGCCTGAAAGCTTGGGCTGTGCTGCTGCTTCAGCTCCAGGACTGGCAGTGAATATTAATAAAGGAAAACCTTGTTTGTAAAATTCAAAGGCAAGGAGGTATAATGGTGTATGGCAACATACCTCACCTTGTCATCTCTGAGACTTTCCATAGATAATGACTCTGTTGAATTGTGTTGACTTTTCTGCAAATATCTCATGAACAAAGGTAATGGCAAGCATTTAATCCTTCAGTGTTTGTGCCTGCCATGATCTTCACCTTCATGCCCACGGTGTTATACCTGCTACAAATATTTTTGGAGTCTAATGATGTGAATCTGGCTTCCAGTGAAAATGAAACTAGGAAGCCTCTAGTCACCTAAAGCAACTGAACCTGAAAAATGAATGAAAAAATAGGTTCCAACTGCAGTTGTTTCACTGTAGTTAAGCAGGGGAGTTGTGTGGGAAGGATGTAGATTGTACAAGATACATCCACTAGCACTTAGGAAATAGAGCAAATGGAAATGATCTCATTGTTGCTAAACAAAAGTAGAATGTGTTGGGAGGAAGTGCTCTCTGAATGTGACAGAGCTGGGTTTGTACACACTGACTGGAAAGTGAAACTGGCAGTGGATGTGGAGCAGACCTGTTTTTAGAGGGTGGGGTGTCAAAAGCAGCTTGTGAAGTGCTGTATTTTCTGCTTCCAGATCGACTATCACTACATCTCTTCTCAGGGATTCCCCATCGAGGGCTGGGCTGTTGTTTATTACATCACTCACCTGTAAGTATGTCAGAAGATTGATGTGATAGATTCAAATTGCCACTAGGGCTGTCTCCCTCCTGTAGAGAGTGGGAAATCTTTGTTCTCATGCAGACCACAGTACCACAGACTCAGCAATCAGCCCCGTGTGAAGGGGGGAGCTCCACTTACAGAGGGCAGCTGCAGAGAATTGGCACTTCTGTGGGTGGAGGAGTAAAAGGATAACAAATGCTTTACTTTTCTTTGTTCACACTAATATTCAAGTATCTAATTTGCTCCTGGTGTGAATGGTAAGTGGATACAGCTGGCAGTATTTGCTGCTGTTCACAATGGTGAATGGATGACTCCCCAAGGAAAAGATTGCATATATTGTGAATGAAGCCTAATATTGCTCTGTGATATAGAGCTGTAGTGAGTACATCTGCTTCACTATTGTGGGATGGATAAGTGCTTGCCAAAATTATGGATAGGGAAGCATTTGTTTGGGTTTGTGGCTTTATTGGCAGTGGGAGAAACCTGGGCAGAAGAGGAAGTGTGATAAAATAAAATAGTCTCTCACTGCAGTGTCTGTTTCTCTTCCAGACTGAAGGGAGCTCTTCTATTCATCACTATTGCCCTCATTGGCACGGGCTGGGCTTTCATTAAACACATCCTGTCAGATAAAGACAAAAAAATTTTCATGATTGTCATCCCACTTCAGGTGAGGACTGAGCTGTGCTCATACTTGCTGTCTTGTGGGAGAGCTGCTTGTGCAAACTGGAAAAGGCTGTGAAAGCTTCACACAGTAACATGTAGTTCTTGCTTGTATGAGCCTGGTGGCAATTTCCTAGGCCAGAAGTTACTGTAGTTCTCTCAATTTTTCTCCCATATTGAGCATGAGATAATAGTGACCAAGCAGTTTCAGCAAATAAAAACTGGCTGTAAGGAGTGGGACAAAACTTGGGCTGGAAATTCAGTGCTGAATAAGTAGAGGAAATTAATTAAAGTTGTCACTGCTGAAATGCTTGCTGAATGTCTTAATGAAATAAAAAATGAGAAAAACAAGACTTGTAGGTCTGTTAGGTCTCAGGGAAATATTCCCAGTGGTTCAGAGTGCTCAGTGCTGGTCTCCTACTTGAACTGAAGTACATAAGAGAACAGCACTTCTGTTTGTTGTTTTATGTAGAAGAGATTTTCTGCCTTTCCAGATGCAAGCCCTTAGCAGAAATATATATAATTAGTGTTTGAGGCTCTTACAGAGCTCAGGTGTGGAGTACAAAAGATGGTAAATGGCCAGTTTGAATTACTGGCTTAATTTAGAATTACATATTTTCCCTACTGGCTGTATGTGTCACACAGTCCTGTGTCTATGTTTCAATAAGTAAATTTTGCTCCTTCTTATGTCAATTGATGCAGTAGATTAAGCACAGTATATAGCTAAATAACTACTTTCTGAATGTAGCAGGAATAAGTTCCCATCACTTTTATTTCTGTAAATCTTATGAAGATGCTGCTGAACATGTGACTTTTGGATGTAGAGCTGCAGGAAAATTACTGATGTTACTTTTGCTGAATTGGCAGGCCACCTGTAGTGGCTCCTTGGGCAGTTTCTAAACCAGAACCATGTCCTGTTGTGTAGGTACTGGCAAACGTGGCCTACATTATCATAGAGTCAACAGAGGAGGGGACAACTGAGTATGGACTGTGGAAAGAAATCCTTTTCCTGGTGGACTTGCTGTGCTGTGGAGCCATCCTGTTCCCAGTGGTATGGTGAGTTACTGGATGTGAAAAACATGTGATTGAAAGGACATGGACAGCTCTGCCAAAGCAAAAGAGCTCTGTGGTCCTGTGGAGTTAACTTTGATATCAGCCATAACATTTCAGTCTAGTGCTGTGGAAAATGCTCCTTTTGGGGATGTTAGAGTGGGGATAAGGGGAGGTGGGTGGCAGTTTGAATGTGGCCAGCACTGTGCAGACTGTAGGTGCTTTTGACACTTGGAATTTTGCAGAAGTGTTGACTCTAAGTTGAAAAATGGGATTTGACTTCACTGACTGAGATTAGATACTTGACTGCTAAATTTCAAAACAGTACTGCTGTCTAAGATCAGGGCTGCCTTCAAGCAGAGTAGCTGCATGTTTATTTGACTGTTTATAAGAAATAATCCCACAGGGAGCATTTCCCCGCCCTTCCTTCCACTCTACTTGGCAGGGAATAATGTTGGTTATATAAAACTCAACCAAAACACAGATAATTCAGATAAACACTATTGTTGCTGCTTGCCAGTTAGCCAGAACATTTATCTTCTAAATGCATTTTGTCTTAATTGGATAAACAGCTGGGTTTAAAGGAGGATATCAAGGAGCTTCTGGCTCCTTGCTTAGTAAACACATAATATTCCTCTTTTTCTCCAGCATCTCCATTATTTTTTTCTGAAATGCAGATTACATAAATGTCTGGTAACGTGTCATTGCTCTGGAGTGTAACTCCTGAGTTTTTCAGAGGTGTGGCTCAGTAGATGGAAATAAGCTTCAGCTTGACTTGTGAAGGTGGGTTTCAGCTGGCCTTCTTTTCCCCTACACGCTCCTGGTGGCCTTCTGCCAAGGCTGGGAGATCTCTTCCAAGAAATTTGCACTACCCACTTGTCCTTGCCCTTGCTCCAGTCAAAATGCTTCTGCTCTGAGGTTGAGGAGCATTTGGCAATGGTAAATAAAAGCTGAGGGATAATAACTCCAATTGCAGAGGGACTCAATCTCCTATAATAAAGGTGGCTTCTGCAGTCACAGTTCTTGCTACCTGATGCTGGTGTTGCTTCAAAACTTATTTCCATAAAGGAATTGTATCTGAAGAACAAATGTGAGCTGTCTTGTGACTGTTTATGGTTTGCAACCAGTGTTCCTGCATTGCCAGGGTGCCAACATAAACTGGCAGTGAAGCTCCTATCATAAAATCCTGCCTCTTTTTCCTCTGGATAGTGTCACTGCAGCTGGTGGAATGACTCATGTGAGCAAGGTGACTAAGACTTGGCCCCTGAATTTACATTCCTGCAGGGTAGTTTCTGTTACATAAGTTGCCTATGTAGATATGTAAGCTGTAATCAACTATTTAATGAAAAGACCTTAAAAGAGCAGTAAGATGCCAAATGTTTGGCAGGACTCTGAAGAGTAGCTCAGCTTAATTGTACAAGTGGAAAGCATTATGCTGGAAAATGCCCCAGTTTCTCACTCTGCTCCCTCCCTCCCACAAAGCCTTCTGTAGGCTGAAGTAGGTTTTAGCAATCTGCTTTCTTAATCCCAAGGAAATAGAGGTACTTGAGCTGACTGCCTGAGCTGGGGGCATGAGGGTGAAGTGTGTGCAGTGCTAAGCACAGTTAATTATGAGCATACTCCAGCCATAAAAAGCTAACAAAACTTGTCAGTGATCTAGAGGACTGCTGTGAAAAGGGAGTGTAAAACCTGTCATTAATCTATTCTTTATTTTTCAGGTCAATAAGACATTTGCAAGAGGCTTCAGCAACAGATGGGAAAGGCAAGTAATCTGTAGTCTTTTTCCTCTTTTATGCTACATGTTCTAATGCCAGAATTTCAAACATCTGATGCAAAAACCAAACTAAGGCTATACATCTACACTGTATTAGTGTCCCTCTGCTTTTCTCAGTGGGCTCATGGGAATAACTTTTGGAAAATGACCTTTTTCTTGTATTGCTTTAATTAGCAGAACTGCAGTGTATAACCCATTCTCTGCTACTTGCACAGCTCTCGGTGCTCAAGCTAGACATGACATCTAGAGCAAATCATCTTGACAGATTTGCCATTTTTTCCTCACTTGAGTGTTCAGAAACAGAACTAGAAATGAATTCCAGAATTGCTGACTATTAGCCCAAATAGACCCACTTATTTCAATTTCTGCAGAAATGTATTCCTGACAGAATAGAGGGAAATAAACCTCATTATGAAACAAAACATAACTTGGCATTCAATGTAGCACAGTTCCTGACTTGTCCATGTTTGTGCAGCAGCTCCAAGAGCTGCCTGTGGAAAGTGGAGTTTTGTTTATTGTAGCACTGAAAAGGAGCTGATGGATGGAAAGGCCAAGCATGGCTGCTGTAGATTGTGCTTTTCCTGCCTTATCTGCTCTTTTCTTCTGGATTAGTTCCTTGGGTACAAGGTGTGGAGCACAGAACTGGCTTCCTTGGAAGCAGGCAGCCTTTTCCATCTTCTGTCATTCAGTGGTTTACTCTTCAAAGCTTTGTTTGTAGAAGGCCATTTGTTGGCAACAGCCTTTTAACTTCAGTCTCATCCTTCAGCTCTTGGCTCTCCTTTCTGGAATTCTGTAGCCAGGTCTGGATACTTCTTCCAGCCTTTTCCTTGGCTTTCACAGGCATTTCTGCACTTCACTGCTGATTGTAGGTGAAATGTAAGGTTGGGTACTGAACTTAGTTCTGTGCAGACCATACATGAGTTCATGTTTTGCCATCTGTTAAATTTAAACAATATTTATGATGAGCCAAGCATGCTATCTTGATGTTCCAAGCTGTTAAAACAGCCATCAAACAACAACCCTACAAGTTACCTACACCAAACCTAATGGTGGAAAATTATAAATTTCTAATAGAAACAAATGTTAAAAAGGGTAGTTATCAAAGTCTAATATAAATGTTGTTGGAAGCATTCTTATCAGTGTATTCAGTTGGGTTCAGTGACATTTACTGATGGATTTTTTACCTTGTCCACTGAACATATATTCTGGAGTATTTGTGCTCTTACCTTTAAAAAGTCCTGATAAGTTCTGATTTCCTTGAAGCAGTCTTTCTTCTGAACCAAGGACTTCACACATGTCAGGCCTGGTTCTTAGCTGGGTGGCCATGGATCTGTCTGTCCTGCTGGTGAGCATACAGCAATTAATGCACATAATTGAGACAGAAACCCTTCAGATCTGCGTGGCCCCATGTGATCCCCCTGTACCTTCTTTGGTTGTTATCACAAGATGGTGCTGTGGAGTTTGATAAATCTCAGACATGCTGAGAAGTGGTGAGGTGGCCATAGCAGGGATGTTCAGACAGGGACAGTAGACAGGCTGAGCCTCATACCAGGTGAAATCCAGATCTGAGTAAATCCAGGCACTTCTATAGGATGAAAAATTGTGGAAGGAGAAAAATGGTAATTTGAGAGGAACTGGCTGTGTCTTTACAGCTAGTCAGAGCAGTAGCACTTAAGGTCTGGTTTAGTCCTGTGGTTTGTGTTTTTCTCCATGGGTGATGATGCTCTTTGTCCTGAATGTTGCTTGTGAATCACCTACTGCTGTTGCCAGCTTTACCTGCTGCTGTTGCCGTCTGGTTGTGCAGATCCTGCAAGTTCAGTAACTGTGTATTCAGGGGGACTTAGCAACTCTGTTATGCTACACTGATAATAGAAGAATAGCTAAGGAATAGATTTTCAGGGAAAACATTGCACAGGCTGAGAGCAGATTGTGGCTGCAGTGCAGGGACTCACTTGTGAAACACAATCTGGTTGGGCTATTTAGAGGCTGTTGATAGGAGCCCACGGGGAGCAAGTGAATGGCAATGTGATGCCAGAAGCAAAATTTACCCAGTGCTGTCATGCTGCTAGGGTGTCTGAGAAAACCAAAAGTGATTTGGTTGCACTGTAAAAAAGTGAAATCATTCATGTTAGGCTTATCAATGAATTCTCTTCACTAGAACAACATGCTCTGTAAGCTTCCTTTGGAGGCCCTGTTCTTCTGAGGGGCTGCTCCATGTCTCAGCCTCTCATGGGAAGAAAAAATAGAACCATTGCTTACTATTAAATCATGAGCATTTTTCCCCCTGCAGTTAAAGGCAGTTTTCTCATGGAGTAGTAAAAATTACTGGATTTCCTCATGATGCAGATTAAGCGTCAGCTCATGGTTAGAGCTGGCTGGATTGTGTGCAGGCTCTGCTAGCTGGGCTGCTTCTGGCCTGCTGGGATTTATTGTCTAGTCAAGGGCTGCTTTCCCTCTTCTCACACAGACTTCATTAACTTCTAGAATGTTTTGGGGAATTACATACTAGACATTCAATAGCTGCTTTTCCTGCCACTGAGTCTTCTGGTGATGTCCTTGCTGGTGACAAACACCTAAGGAATTTTTTTTTTCTTGCTTGTATATGTTAGGACTAACAACTCCAGGACTTTATGGCTCAGTATCCTGGTGGTGTTTCCTGTTTCTCATGTTCTCTTCCAGGTGCTTCTCCACCTGTTTGTTAGGTAGCAGTCTCCTGGGTCAGGTGGCAGCCATGACTGGAGTGTGACTGGATTAGGAACAAAGCAGATTTGGATTTACCAGACCTTTAGCCTGGGCTTGTCATAGACCATTGTTTTAGCAACATACAATTAATAAAAAAGCCTGTTATAAGTGGCACTGATTTGGAGTTATTAGCTAATAGTAAGTTAAACTAGATTAGATATTTTAAAAGAAAAGCAAAGTGGGAAAGCTGGAGAAATGGGTCTAAAGCCATAATTATCCAGGGAGACCTTACATACCCAGATGCTATGGATTGCTAGTGAAGAGTAGGCAGGGCACAGTGCTACAGCTGAGTTTGAGCTGCCTGGTTGTTTGCCTTTTTCCCTTGAAGGTGATCTTTAAAGCAGTATATCTGACCTACACAGGCTTCTTATCTTGCACAGCAGTGGGCGTAAACATCCCATTTTTAGAATCTTTTTTCCTCCCCTTTTAAAATCGCCACCTTCAGATTTGAGCGAGTGCTTAGCTACACCTTTGATCTGTCACTATATCTTCCTTCAGGTGGGAGCCTTTGCTCTCTGTCCATTTGTAGATCTGCATTGCAAATGTCTTGCAGATTTGAGGAAATCAGCCTTGCAAACTGACCTAGAATTGTTCAGCCTGCCAAGCTGCTCAACTGCCACCACCTTGTTTACAGGCATCTCGAGAAAGGAGAGGGAGTATATATATTATTTGTACATCATTTTTGTTTGAAACTCCGAGTTTTTGGTCACTGGACCTCTCAAGTCTCATAGCACACCCTTGTGATCACATCCCCTGTTGTTTGAGGGAGGAATGGGGTTGGAAAGCAGGTTGTTCTGCTGGTACCTGTTTGTGATGACAGATGTGACACAGCACAGCTGGATCATGGGTTGCTGTTTTCCTGGAGCACTACATTTAGAGTTGGCAGCAGAATTAGGGGAAGTACATAGCAGCCTGTTGCTCCCAGGCATCATTCATTCCCTGGGCTCTGTGCAGTGGGCAAATGGTGATTAATGCTTTCGTGCTTGCCCCCATGTCAGCAAAAACCATTTGCAGTATTCAGTGTCTTCCTGCTGCTGTGCCATGAAAATGCTGTGAGCAGAGGGCCTGGTCCTGTGTGGTGCAGAGCAGCCTGTGCTTGGCTGGGCTCAGCACCACTTCCAGGTGCCCAGAGCTGTCCAGGCTTGATGTGGCAGCTCTGTGCTGGAGGTACAGTGCTTATCCTGTTCTTTGGACTTTCATCTGACCCTGGTGGAGCAATTCTGTGGCAAATGGCTGATGTGGTTCAGGACATTCAAGATTAATGAGTCTGTGCCACCTTCTTGGTGACACTGAGCCTTGCTCTATCTGTCTGACCTCTTCTTTCTAGTACAGGAATGCTTTTAAGCAGAGAGCTCAGGCTGTAGAGCCACACTTCTCAGAGCTGCTTTTTTGAGGGTTAGATCTACATGTGCTGCATCATCGGGAGAGAGCAGAAAGCTTCCATTTACAGTTTGCTAATGGCAGAAATCACATCTCAAATGCATCAGCGTGAGTAGGGCAAGCAAAGCATTGAAGAAATACTCTCAGCTGTACCTTGAGCACGTTCACAGGCTGCATTATGGTTTTTCTTTATGGATTGTATTGTCTGGGCTCAAGCTCCCTGCACCCTCAGCTGAAATCCTGTGATTGTTATTGCATACATATACTGAAAAGGTCAGATTTATTCATCAGAAGGCTATTGTGTGGTGTGCAAGTGGATGGTCCAGCTTCTTTTTCCATCTTCTAGACAGCCTCAACATTGGAAATTAGCATGGGGACAATCTCAAAAAGAGACTGCTTATCAAAACACTGGGGCGTGCTCTGTTTTGATTGAGGTAGATCAGGCTATTGTAGGCACAAGCTGTTAAAGTAAATGGTGATAGAGAGGGAAAACTGAGGGAAGCAAGGTATAGATGTTATAAATCTTCCGTGGAGGATGGCTCTTATCTTTCTAATTACTGTTTGAAAGAGCATGAATTAATTTCTAAAACCTTTGGTGGAAGGTCTCTTTCTGATTTTTTTTTTTCCTTTCTCTGCAGTTAAGTACTGTCCTTTGCAGAATGGTTATCATACTCGAAATACAAATTTACCCAACCTTTAGTGCATGCTGTGATTGCTGCTGTGTTATCACAGCCTTACAGGTTGGGGTTGCAAGTGATTCAAGTTGTAAGTGACAGCTGCTGGCTGAGCCTTGCTCCTTGTAAATGCTGCTGTCGCTGTCTGGGCTGCCAGGCTGAGGTGAACAGGAATCTTGGAGTGTCCATGATAGCAAGATTCAAATAATACTGCTTGGAGCACATTCAGCCTGTGAGGAAGCAATTCACAAGCTGCTGATGCCAAGCAATGATGATTTTAGATTTTTCTCCAGAACAGTGTGTCCTGTAACTTTGAGTTGTTTAAAAAAAAACTGGCTGAATTTTGTAGACATGCATTAATGCTGACTTACGTATCTGATAGTGGAGAGAAATATTGCTGCAGTTGAGGAGGGCAAGTCAGCTTCCACAGGTGCCTTGTCAGCCTTTCTCCTTGATGGTGGCTGTCTTTTTTTTCCTCTCCTTGCCCTTCCTTCCCATGCTCAGACATTCTGGATATGTGAATGCACCAATTTATGACTCTCTGCTATTGATTATCATGATGAATAGCTGAGATGTTGAGCTGTGCTCCATCTCTAACTGGGAGAGGTGGAATTCTGACACTTCATTTGGCAGTCAGATCTTTGGCTTTGCTGTCCTTTCATCCTGTGCAGTCATGAATCCAGCAGAAATGACTCCCCAGCTCACTGCTGTTGACTGTAAAGCACTGCTAGACCTGCAGTTTGAATCACAGCTGTTGAGTTGGTGTTCCTTCAGCTACAAAGCCTGGTAATTCTTCTGGCCTGTCAGTGCACCAACTGGTGGCAATTCTTGAAGTTGGACGTGTTGAGTTCAAAATAGATCCTTCTGTGTGCAAACCGGTGTGTGGGAAATCACAAGATCTTCATGGTCACACTTAATGCAGCTCTTCTTTAAATAGGACAATATTGCTTTCCTGTTTCACAATTCACTGCACTTATCATGCATATTTACATGCTTTCATCTTTCACCAGCTCTGTTAGGAAAAGCTTTTAACTTTAGATCATCAGTCAGTTCATGCCTTGTGCTGGTCAGGTTGCTGCTCTTAGAGTGTGTCTGCTGGGGGAGGGTTTGTATCTGCCTGAGGTGTCTGTAGCTTTCAGTAGTACCCCAGGAACACTAAAGGTAAACTGGAAAGGGACACTTGATCTTCAGATTATAAAAGTAGTTTCATAACAGAATTCTGTCTGTCTTCACTGTAGTTTCTGTAGTGGGAACCTACAGGAATTTATTTGCAGTGGTGCATTTGACACTTCCTTTGCATAAGAAAAGCTGCTTTGTTTTTGTCAAAGGAGGTGAAGCATTTCTTTGGGAGCTATTAGCTCTCCTCTCCCTCATCTGAAATACTGTATTTTGCTGTCTTGTGAACCTGGAAGACCTTACATGCAAATATGTGCAGCCTTTTATAAATCATTGCAGTGGGTGATTTCTGTGAGGGGGTGCAGGTGAACTTCAGCTCGATGTATTGCACTTCCACATCTGATAAATACATTATGGGGACTTGGAGGGAATACCAGTAAATATGTGGCAGTATTTTTTAACTGGCAGCTCATGTTCATTGGCTCTGAACTGCATCTCTGTATGCTGTCAACAGATCTTGGACTCTTTGCCTCTCATGTTGTCACAAAAGCATCAGTGGCCTCTGTTTGTAATCCTGCTGCACATCTAAAAGCTTTCTCTCAGAGCAGAGCTGACAGCTGCTCCATCTGTTGTTGACCTCAGCTGGTTCACACAGTGCTCTGTGCTCTCCAGCTGATGTGATGTGTGCAAGAAGGGCAGGTTTGCCCCGGGCCTGGGCTGGCACGTTTGGGGAGCTGCTGGGGGTGATTTCCTGCCTCGCTTTGTGAGTTGTGCCTGAGCCATGACAGAGGAGCTTGCTTAGGTTTTCAGGTGCTTGGGCTGCTGTCCAGCAAGGTGCAGTGGTTCCCAGAGCTGTGATTACCTGCAGGTTGTTCAGCTCAGCTGTAGGCATGGAGCAGGTCAGGGAGGGCTCTAGAAAGACAGGAATTTTCTAGGAGGCATTGTCAGGTGGAATGGCCCTTCTGGCAGGAGAGAGTGACAGAATGTACACAGGTAGAGGAAGGTTCTGTAATGCAGAGTGTGTGCATATAAAATTTAGAGACTGCAAAAGCAGTCTCAGTTCCCTTTTTGAGAGTGGATTCACCCCAGCCTGGGAGTTATCCTGTATGTGGGCATGCCAGGCTGGCACTCCTGACACAAATCCTTCTAGCCTGGGGTTACCTGAGTCCTGGTTTTGACCACTTGCCTACCCTGCAGACAGGCATCAAAATAAATTCTCATGTTAACAATTTTCTGATGAACTTTTGTGTTCTCTTGATAGCTGCCATTAACCTAGCAAAGCTGAAGCTCTTCAGACATTACTATGTCATGGTAAGTAAAACACCTGCACACATGCATGTGGGGAACTTGGAAGCTTTTCAAAGCTTTTTATGGAATACTTATTGGAAACTACTGCAGCTGATGGATGTGGTAGAGGCTCTTGGCACTGCTGTGCTTTGGCATCTTGGTCAACTGGCTTACAATCCTAAAAGCAACTTCCTTTTTTCTCCTAATGGTTATATCCTTCTGTCTCTCTTTAAATTCCAGCTATTTGTAATGCTTCCTGATTTCCTCTGGAGACAGCTTGAGCTGCCAGTTGAATTGATGGGCTTGAATAACATACTGTAAACTTGCTAAAAATTAAACTTGGGACCAAATGGTGCCTGGAGATGCATGTGTGCAGTTCCTGATTAAGTCAGTGGGAGCCATGAGTACGTTTCCCAGGAGAACACAGGCTTCTTAATGATTTCCAACGGCCTCATTTCAGGCTCTCCTAAGTGGCAAGAGTAATAAATTACACTTGTGATTCTTGAAATTCTATGAAATTGTAATACTTAAAGCATTTCCTGCTGTAACTTGAGTATGTTACCAATAGTTTGAGTTATTGGATGTTCAACAAGCAGTAGAGCCCTCAGCCTATATCTTCCATGTTTGAGGAGCATAATAAGGCTAGTCTGACATGATGAGTTGTCTGGGAATTGCTTGAGCTATTTCTCTGGGGTAAGAAGGTTCTATAAGGACGGTGCTATTGTTCTCATGCTTTCTCCTTTTCCTTCCCAGATTGTGTGTTACATTTACTTCACACGGATCATTGCAATTCTCATAAAGATTGCTGTTCCATTCCAGTGGAAATGGCTGTACCAGGTATTTGCCAGCAAAGGAAAATACATCAATTTCTTGATGTTTTTCTCTATTATTCTTTAGATATAAATGCACAACAAAATTCCATGAAATGTTCCTCATGTTGTACTAAAACATCTCAAAGCACAGTGCAGTACCCTGCCTCCTCCTGATTTTATCACTGATGTGCTTAAGGTGAAAGAATATATTCTTAGTTTTATGTTTGTCCAGCAAGGCTGCTGGATTATACATGAGATGTCTGAAAGTAATTGCATTATTGATTTTCAGTCTTTCAATTTAAAAATGTCTGAAGGAAATTAATCTAGAATGTACAAAGGAGAAAAAATTAGTCAGGTTTGCTCTATGTAATTGAAGCCTGAGGGAGCCAGAGAAATAGGCTTTTGCTCTTCCATCTATAGGCTTCTTTTGCCTATGGACTTCTAAATACTTGGTTTCTTAACACATAATCCAAGTAACTGTGCAGGGAGTCCTTGGAATACATTAACTGTTGAAAAAACTAAGCAATGTAAGGATGATTCCTTCCCCCACCATTTAAAAGCCAAGTCTTGCCATAGTTCTTTGAAAGCTCTGGAGAGATGGATAGAACTGTAACTCTATTTAAAGTGACAGGGAAAACTGAAAGAACAAAGGATTTGACAGCCTTTAGCCTGGGATTAATGACAACCAGACAGGAGTTATTTTAATTCTGCTGTGGCCCAGGCCTCTTGGCCATTAAACCTTGAACCTTCTGAATGAGGAGCAATGTTTGGTGACCACAGAGCATAGCAGGACTGAACTTCAGTCTGGTGTTTTCACTTGCAGCTGCTGGATGAAATGGCCACGCTGGTGTTCTTTGTCCTCACTGGGTACAAGTTCCGTCCAGCGTCAGACAACCCTTACCTCCAGCTCTCTCAAGATGATGAGGATGACTTGGAGATGGAAGCTGTGTAAGAACCCCTCTCCCCTTTGTTTACCTCTTCACTTGATTTGAGAAAAGTACTGTTTAAAACCAGTTTACTTGAATCTCTCCAAATCCTTCTGTGACAAAGATGATCTGCCCACGTTTAAAGAGGAGGTGTCTGTGTTGGTGTGTGTAAAGAGATTTGGGGTGTGCACAGGAGCCTCTGACCTGGATATTGCAGTAGTGTGGAAAAAGCTGGTAAAGCTTTTCATGGGGCAAAAAGATGCCTGTGAAAATGTGAAGAAAGCTTTTAATTTTAATTTAGATCATGGAACGTGAATAAGTTTTACAGTTCATCATTAATGCTTCATATTTAAAAAACTCAAGTGAACAACAAAAATGACCCACCAATCTGCAGAACATAAATAATAATAAATGTATAAAAATAATATAATAATAAATAGAGAAACAGGGTGTAAAGTCCCTTCTGCCTTGGTGTTCAGCATATAGCTTTGCAAAAATTTATTTTAAGCAACACGGAGCCAAGGAGATGGATTTTTATCAATATCTTCCCTGGTTTATTCCCTGCTGTGAAACCACGAGGCACCACAAATGCTTCAGGACCTGAGCTAGTCTGGAAAAATTACACAGCAGGGCTCAGGCTAAGTCCCTGTCATTTTCTTTGCAGTGGTTTTCTGAGGACTTAAAAAAAAATGAGTGGCATTTTTGAATGTGTAATTAAAAATGGCCTAAGAAATTCAGCCTGCCAGGAGTGTTGGATACAGCTTTATGTGCCCCACAGTCTGCTGCCTTAATAGGAGCAGAGCTGACCTAATCCTTTGGTAGTTATAGGTTTGATGCATAATTGCAGTTCATACTCAGAAGCCTCTTCCTAAGAGTTTTTCCAGTTTGGCAAATCTCCTTTACCTGGGTGAAATAAATCAACACTGGTTTTATTACAGAGGCAGAAAAAGTCCAAATGTGTTTGCTGTCATAGTTAGCTCAAAAAGAAATTAATCTTATTCAAAAACTGCTACAAGGAGGTTTGAATCATAGAATCCTGGCTGAAATGTCATGTAAGGAGTTTAACTTCTCAGAAATATGGCTAGTAACAAAGATCTTTTTAAATGCCTAGCTATTTTTGCTTCGGGTCTAGGAAATCTGTCATTTTTGCAAGTGGAATCCAACTAGTGGGTAGTGACCTTAAAATCACTATCACTTACATGTGTTTAAATGGTTTATGTAAGAAACTGGTCTCAGTTTGGAAGCTGTAAAAAAGCATTCACATCAGGAAGTCAGTGTCTGAACTGGCAGGATTTGTGATTGTACCAAAACAAGCTTTTTCCCTTTTTGCCTGTTAGAGCGAATTTCAACTTCGTATTACGTGCTTAATGAATTTTTGCTTGTGGGGGTTTTGCTAGGACTAATAATAGGACACCTTTCAAATACAGTGATTTTAGTCAATTGAGAAGTTGCTAAATTTAGGAGAATCTGCCAGAAATGAGCTGGAGAAAGTTTAATTAAGTAATTCAGTGATTTACATCTCATCATGAGATATACGTTGCTAAAAACTCCAGGGTTAGAATTCCTTGTAAGCCTTTTCCTAGTAAGGCATTTTGCTCTTTGCTTTGGGAGTTTCCATTGTTGTGCCTTGTGGGTTGTTCCCCTTAGCCTTGCTTGAATTTTCTGATCTGATTCACCAGAAGTTTTTTTCCATTTGGGCACTTGGCAGGGTATCATCTATGTCTGGTTCTCCCTTCCCCAGCTCCATCAGGAAGGTTACTTTTGTTGATATTTGAAAAACAGAGTTTATACACATTTTGAGACAGGTGAAGCACTGCAATGGATGTGTATTAAATTTCTCATTGATTTGGTCTTGCTGGTCCTGTTTTTGTCTTCATAAATATTAAATGTTGTTTCTGTGGGGGAAAAGATACCTGGGTTTATTTGAGTAGGTGACTAAGCATCTGTCAGTGTCCTGACTAACCACTGCATGAGTGTTTTGTCTTTCATGTGATAAATACCCACTTGTCTTTACAGGCTATGGCAGAAACAAAAAACCTGTGAACTTCATGGTGTTCTGCTATGTCACTTTTATTGTGATTTTCCTCTTTTGTTTTTGTTTAAAATCAGGTTCTCTAAAACAGAAGCATTCAGTTCCTTTAGATTCTACATTTCTGTGAGCCAAGAGAGGGGAAAGCTGTGAGGTTATCAAACCTCTTTTCCAGGCTTGTTTGTCTTCCATTAAAAAAAAAAAATTAGGACATTTTAAGTGCAGCTCTCTAGTTTGGGTCTGTTTTCATGCATTGCAAATGATACAAATCTTGGTCTGGCAGTAAATGCAAATATTGCTAAGGACATTGGAAATCTGGGAAGTTTCAAGAAAAATCTGCAAATTAGGTGTCTGCACAGAAGCAACACAAGGCACTCTCTTTGTAAGTCCTTGTAGCTTTCAGGAATAAAATACAAATCAAGAGTAGCAAAGGCAGCTCTGGCTTGGGGAAAGGATCCACAGACTTTGCTGGAATCTCTTCAGTTGTTCCAGGCTCCACAGAAGTTGCCCTGGCAGGGAGGAGAGTGTGACTAAAGCTGAGCTAAGGAGCTGTCTGTCCTTTTTCAAGCAGGTTCAATAGCCATTCATCATCAGCAAAGTGGCTTTCTGTGTATTCTGTGCTGGGCAGCCTCTTGAGTTCTGTCAGTACGGGGGCTCGTCGCTGACAGTTTGTTAGATTAAAGTTCCCTGCTTGAAAAGGTGCAGCCACACTTGGCAGAAAGAGCTGTCAGGCTTCCAGTCCTAATGCCATTTCTGGGGCATGAACACAAAAATATGAACAGTACAGTGGGTGAGGTGGGGGTGAGGAAGGGGAAAGGAAGAATTTTTGGTTGTTTTGGTTTTTTTTTTAAATGTCATTAGCTTGGTGAGCTGGATATCAAAATGCTCTTTAGTGGGTCTTGGTTGAGAATGATGTTGATGCATGCAGGGGAGGTTAAGATATTTCCACTGGAGGAGGGATTGCAGGAGAAGAAACCATTAATGGTTTTGTTCTCAAGTTGGTAAATCCATCTTACTCAGTGTGTGGAGACTTTGCTTCTCCCTAACACCCAAAACAGCCTCAACACAGGGAACTGTTGTGGTAACACTGATCTTTGCTTATGCCTTGGGATCTGGAGTTTCTCTCTGTGTCATGAGGCAGCTTATTCTGTGCTGAGATTTGATGAGCTGCTTGGTTGTTTTTCTCTGCTTTCTCTCAGGTTGTGCTTCATGGCAGACTGAGTCATGGTGCTCTCCATTAGCAGTGATTTTTCTTCACCTAACACATCTTTTGCTTGCAGAGATCAGCTTTTTTGCTCTATGGCTGATCAGTTTTCACTCCAGTTTGCAATAACTTGCAAGGGCTGGCTGCTGCCAGTATTGCAGTGTTTCTTCTTGGACTATAAGACAAATAAATAGGAGAAAAGACATTGAAATCCACCACTGTGGAGAGCTGGAGATACTTCTGAATGTTTAGCCATTCCTTGATACCTTGGATACAATGCAGGAGAAAAATAAACCCCATGAAATCTCTGCAGCACGTAGCACTGTGTGATGGAGTGCTTGGGGAACTCCTTCTCTGCCTCATTTGTGACAGATATCCCTCTGGCAGGCACAGAAATGCTCTCTGGAGAGGGATGGTTCAGTGAGAAGGATTTGTTGCATTTTAACTGCTGCTGATTTGTGGGCTGGAAATGCAGTTCAGCAGACTGCAGGTGAGGAACATTTCCCTGCTGTATTGCAGGTCAGAGCTGAAGTGCTGAGATTGTTCTGAGGACAATGAGCATTTCAGTGTGCTTGGTCTTAGTGCTGCTGCCCTTATTTTATGGGGCACTAAAATGTGATGACTGGACTGATTTTGAGAGTGAGAGGAATTGCCTGTTGTACCTGAACAATCTGAGCAAAGGAGGGAATTGAGAGCTACTTCATACACTTGTCACGAGACAGGAACAGTCTCTTCAACTCTTCAGATGGGATTTAGCCTTCACTCTTGGAGAATCCACACAGAAATCTCTCCCAGATATTTGAGGGGGGACACAGTAAATGGCCTCTCTGGTAGCAAAGGCTGTGACTTGATCTGCCTGCACTCTCAGTGTGTAACTGGCCCATAAACATGGGAAGTGGATCATTCCCTCCTAGCTGTAACCTTGCCTTACTTCTGTCACCACCTTGGTGTGCAGGGGCTCTCTGATGGCATTAGAGTGCAGTGCTGGAATCTAGGCTGTGTGCCAGGTGGGATCTTGCCAGCTGTGAGTCAAGTGCTGGGACTGCTTTGGTGTCATGCATGTGTGAAACACCTCTTTATATATCCCAGTGTCTGCTGCTGCATTGCTGTGTGAGATGCTCCTTTCTGCTTTGTAGTTCATGGCAATCTCCAGCTCCTCCCTGAGGAATAGATACTTAGCTCCTCATTCTGTAATTATGAAGTTGATTATTTCTGAAGAGTAAACTTGGTAGCTGTCTTGCTGCATCCTCCTGTACTTTTCAGACTATTAGTTCAATTTGCCAGAATCTTTCTGCATTCTGGTCTTGTTCTCCAGTATGTAACTCTTAGTGTCTTGTGCAGATTTAATAAGCAAGTTCTCTATTCCATTACCCAGGCAATTACTGAAAATACTGAGTAGAAGTGAACCCAGGACAGGCCTCTCTGGAACCACACTCAATGTTCTTACATTTTTGACAGGAAACCATTAAGTAAATCTCAATGCATACTTTTCCAATTAGTTATCCATCTCCTTTGGTTTTGTCTAGCTTATGTTTCTCCAGATTTTTTTCCTATCTGACTGTGGGAAACCTTTGGCAACAGGGAGAACTTAAAAGATCTGCATGCCTCTGTACTGATTAGTTTGATTTCTTCAAGGGAATGTTTATTGTTTAGTAATTCCATTTTTCTCCATTAAGCAACCTGCTTACTTATCTCTGTACTTGCCATTTTTTACTTTAGTAGGGAAAGAAGTTATTTGATCTGTACTCTTGTGACCCTTTCCTATTAAGCCCAAGCTCATCTAGGCTCACTCTAAAGTGAGAACCAGTGATGATGCCAGTGTGGCCACTGCTGGAATGTCACTGAACACAGCAGGCTGAGTAAATTATTTTTACAGTACATGAATAGAAGCTGGGATCTAACATGGAACTAAGGGAAGAGGAGTGTTATCTGAAGATAACTTCTCCTCTTGGGGTGGTGCTGGGAGATGTTGTTAGCAACTCTGATCAAATAAAGCACTCTGACATGGTAAACAGCAGGTGAAAGTGCTCAGAGAGCAACAGGGGCAGCTTTGAACAGGACAGGTCTGTGTGTGCTTCCAGGCATCCCTTGGGAATGCATTGAGCTGTTGGCACTCTTACCTTCAGCATCCAAAATAACCTTTGTAGCATGTTTGTGGGGGAAAAAAAATACCTGTATGGAATAAGAATCACACTGTGCAAAAGAATAAAGGAAATGTGTTGTGCATCCAGATTGCCTGTTTGGTGTAGCAGCAGAGAAAAGCTGCTGAGCTGAAGAGCTGTGGGAGAGCCAAGGCAGTTCCAAGAGGAATGGTGCTGTTCTGCCTGGATAATCAGTTCAGTCTGCCTCATATTGAATGCTGTTGTGAGGCTTTGTACTTTAATGGTCAGATTGCCATGACAAATCCAGACTTGGATGGTATAAAAGGATAACTTCTTTCTTTTTTGTTGCTGCTCATTTTGCTATTAAGAGGAGCTGGTGTGCATTAAGCTAATAAGGTTCATCTGGGGCACTGTCCACTGTGTGTTTGTGTAATGTGTTGTACCTATTAAAATGCAGAAGAAAGTCACAGAAGTAAGGGTGGCCAGCTGCATAGTAAATGGGGTTTTTAAAGTGAACTGCTCAAATGTAGCAAATAAACACCTGGTTTAGCTGTTTTACCACCCCTGTTACCTTTTTTGAAGTATGAGCCAATGTTACTTGCTGCTTTAGTTTAGTGATAGATGGGAAGGGCCTTGAGGTGCTCAAGGACAGTGGCTGTGCTTCCAAGTCCCATCTGTGCTGTGTCAGGGTGCAAGAGATCAGACATAGGAACTGCTCAGTGAGGGTCAAGAGATGTGGGAAGTGTTGTTTGATGGCTGTGAGCTGTTGCTGAAATGGATTTTACAGGTCAAGGTCTGATGCTTCTCCCTTCTCTTCCAGGGTGACGACTTCAGGAGTGATGGAGGGCATGAAGAAAGTCAAGAAAGTGGTGAATGGTTCAGCAGAGCCTCAGGGCGAATGGGAAAGCACAGCATGATGGACTGGACTAAGGCAGCACTTTCAGAGAAACTTTTTTAATTTATTAATACTACTCTCAGTGGAAAGGGAGCAACTTGCACTCCCCACCACTGAAACTGCAGAGTGGGGTGTGTCTAGGGAGAGCAAAGCAGTGCAGAAATATAACTATTCCTTTGATCATAAGAAAATGGGATCTCCTGGTACCTGCAAGGAGCATGAAGCTTTCCTAGGGATTTTGGGTAGCTTTTTTTCCCCCCTTTTCTGGATTGGTTCTTTATTCTGAATTGTTGTGTTCCTCAGAATGTGTAATACTAATGTGAAGAGGGATCTTCAGTGTGTATGTAAAGAATATATTTTATATAATGCTCATATATATACACACACACACACTTGCTTTGTAACATGAATGCTGGGACTTGCAAAGCCTGTCAGAAGGTGGGAAAAGAAGATAAAGACATGTAAGTATTTTTTTTCCTTTTTATAAACTCTCCTTTTGGCTTGGATGGAACATTGCAAAACAAATGGATAGGAACAACTGCAGTTATTTGAGAGACTGAACGTGTTTTGGATCAGATGACTTCTGCCACTGCTCATGCAAGTGTGAAAGGTGATAAGTATGTTCTTGTCTTATCCCTGCAGGTGTCCACCTGAATGTGTCAGGTTTTCAGATGTGTTGCTGTAGAGGAAATGAGTGACTATTCTCCATTAAAGCACTAAGCCCATAGTGCAATCAGTATTTATGTATGTTGTCCACTGTCCCTGGAGTTGCTCTTGACTCACCCCTACCTGACAAGAAGTACACAAGAGGTGTAAGACTGATGCTTGCTTTTTAGGGGTCTGCCTAAATGTTTACTTTCAAGCTGTGACCCAGAGCACATTGGTTTGCTTCATAAAATATTTTCAAGGTATTTCAAAAGTCACTCCTTTCTGGCACAGTATAAACAGTAGCAGACTCTCCAGTGGAAATCTGTCTAGCCATTTTACTGCAGCATAAATCTCTGGTTCAGTTACCCTGAGTTACTGGGCCTCTCTTGCTGGCTACTTGTACCTCTCTGGCTGTGTAGGATTAATAACACTGCTGTTTGAGGTGAGCTGAACTGGTCTAAGTAGTATTGCCACCAAAAACAGTAACTCCCAGTCCTATTTTTTTCTTTTTTTTTTTTTTTGTCAGGAGAGGAGAAGATTATGACCAGAACCTTGATGCAGGGGAATATGGAATCCTTGACTGTTAGCTGCAGACTTGCAGTGGAGTCTTTACAGACACATTCCAAAATGCCACGTGTGTTTTCTCTGTAGTCCCTGGGGTTCTCAGTAGGACAGTTGGTGTCCAAAGCTGTAGTTGAGAAAATGGGTGCTCATCTGGGGGAGGATGGAAGTGGCTCAGTGGTGGAATGAGGATTAGCTTTAACAAAAATAAATCATCTGTAAGTCACTGACCCACTGAAGCCTTAATACTCATGCAGAGACATTGACATGTGGTGCTGTGGAGCCAAGTGCTTCTGCCAGGGTGTCAGGGAGAGGCATCATCAGAGCTCTGGATGTGCAGCATTGCTTACAGACTCCTTCAGGAATTGGGTTTATTTTATTCTTCAAGCTGAGAAGGAAGATTTCCTCCAGGATCTTGAACCACTTCCTCACTCCTGAGCAGGGATTGTGGAGCTCTTGGTGAGCTGTCTGTACCAAGCCTTGCTGTTTGAGGAGCAGCATCCCTTTCCCCCATTGCCACTTCTTTTCCCAGGTGTTGGTTCTATGCACCATGGAGGTGGTAGAAACAAATCTGCCTGCTTTGATACCTGGAACTGCTTTCTCTTCAGATAAAGCACAAGAAGAAGAGCATTTGTCTCTGGCTGCAGAATCCTCTTCTGTTTTCCTCTTCAGCTGTAACCTCACAGTAATCACAGCAGTGATGGTTTCACTTTGCTGTCATTGCCTTGCATTGCCTCACAGTTTTAGTGAGAAGAGATCCTGTACCACTGGAAAGGCTCTTAGGTGACCTGTGGGCCTTTAGGCCTTCTGGAGGAAGAAATCTACATATTTAGCCTGAAGTGTGAGAAATTGGACCATAAACAAACACTGGCAGTCTCAGCTCTTACATTTAAATGCAATACGTGGAAAATTCATCCTCTGCAGTTTCTCTGTCCCTAGTCACTCCCTGCATCCAAAGGGCTGCTCAAACAGGCTGTAAAGTTTCTTCAGAGAAGCCCACTGAAGACTTGAAGTGTGTTGGCACTGAGGTATGTAAGGGATAAGGATGTGCTGGCAGGAACAAAGAGCATCTGGACAAGGCTATTCTAGAGCCTGTTAATCCTTTTGTGAATGAGATGTGAAGTTGTCATAGGTGTGGCATTTCACCCAGAACCACGAGGGCTGTGCTGTGATCCCAGGGAATGCTGAGCTGCTTCCAAACAGCTGCCTATTCCATACCTCAGCATCAGTGGAGCTGACAATTTGGCAAGTGCTGTTACCTTAGTCTCAGGTTTCTTTTTTTTTTTTTTTAATATTCAGGGTTTTTTTGCTAAAGTTGCATATGGTGTAGGTTTATCTGCCAAGTCCCTGCCTCACCAGTCAAAGGCCAAAAAAATGGGTCATTTCTTTTTGTCTTTGCATGAAAGGCCGCAGCAGTATTCTGGAAGTGCATTTTTTTACAAGAGCTTTTTCCAAGTTCAGCCCTGAGCTTCAGCAGCCAGCTCCACAACCAGCTCCTGCTGGTGTTTTACACAGGATGCCAAGCAGCAGGAAATGCTCAGACCTGAGCATTAGGAAGGAAAATCAGTCATGGACAAGTCAAAACCAAAAGATTCTTATTGTGGCCGTTTCCAAAATGAGTTTTCTCTGTTGCAATTCCTTGGATCAGGACAGAAAGCCTGTCTTGGTGGATATGATGGATGGGATGGCAGCTGGGAAGTTGGAGGGTGGAGGGGATGGCTGCAGCTGTGCTTCTCTCCAGCACAGCAAGTGCTGCACTGCAAAGCATCAAAGACAGGAGTGCTCCCTCCCCTCCTTCCCAGCAAACCCAGAGCTGCCTGGCTGGCACTGCGTGACTCGGGGCTAGTGCAGTGCAGCAGTCGGGGCTCCGGGCAGGATCGTCAGTGCCTGCCTTTCTCGTGCTGATGGCTGCTGGTCTGGTAGGGAGCTCTGCCTCTCAGGGAGGGAAGAGAGGAGCTCTTGTGGATTACAGATCGTTTAGGAATGTGCAGCTTTGCTTCCCCTGTCAGTGAGGAGCTGAAGCGATGGCCAGCAGTACCCAGCAGAGTGACAGGAGTCCTGGAACAGCAGCTCTGCTGCAATGGCAATAAATGGTTTGAATGCTTTCCCATATGCTGCTGCAGCCGAGCACTCGGTCCCCTCTGCAGGCAAAAATGAGATTGGTTCAGGCTTCACTTGGAATGCAGGTTATGCCCCAATAAATCCCTGGGGATGCTGGCATGCACATGGCACTGCTGCACCCCTCCTTCCTGCCCTGGCTGCTCAGCAGGCTGTCTTCCAGAGGAAGCCTCCTTGCAGTGCAACTGCCAGACTCTTGCATTCTTCGGGCTGGAAAATGTTTTCCTTGATGGTTCATCAAGAGTCATACTAAAAGAAAGCAAGACATAATGGGGTCATGTGGAACAGTGCTGCTGCCTGCTCGAAGTGGAGCAGTTGGAGTTGAAGAAGCCACATGCTGTCCTATTAAGATGCTCTTTCATGTTGCCATCTGACTGGGCGTGCTGTGATGTGTGCAGTGCATTGTTCAGTGTTTCCCTCCAGCTCAGTGCCCTGTTCCTGGATTTCCATGCTGGCATGCCCTGGGAGAGCATGTTGTAAAAATTTGCTGCATTGCAGCATTTTGTCTGGGGCTCGTAGTGTGGAAGATGTGTTTTTTCTAAGCTGAGTGGACTCTCTCTGGCATGAGTGTGCATCCACCATGTATCCTTGAGCACTGTGGCATTCCTTGTGACAGTGAAAGGCCATGCCCTCATCCCTCCAATGTGCACATCTGGTGCAAGTCCTCTAGAAGATTTTAGTGTTGTCTTTTATCCTTACTGTGTGTTCTTCTTAGAGAAAAGCAGTTGAGCCACTGACAATCAAATTGATGAGAAGGGAGGGGATTTTGTTGTTTGAAAACTGCCCAATTTGAAGGAAATGCTGGGTATTGTAGGCTCTATTGAGCTCTGAGAACTGGAGTTCTTCAGCTATTAAGGAGAGGGAAGGAAATCTTTCTTCCTTTAGCCTACTTGGTTTGTCTCCTTCAATTTGACCTGTCATGCTAGCTAACAGATTGCTGTCACTTTAAAGAAGACGTTTTATAGCTCCTGTGTTATGATCTCTGCTTCACTCATAGAGCACATCCCCATTTTTCACCTGTGTACAGAGTGAGGAGCTGTGGTCTGCAGGAGTGGGAGGTGCAGTGAGGTTTGAACACAGTGGGACTCACTGAAACTGTGACCTTGTGTGGAGTAGCCTCAATGTTTCATGAAAGCTGAGGTGGTGCTGCCCAGGGACACTTGACCAATGTTTCTTTGTGTTCCCTGGGGCTGATATGCTGTAAAATGTTCTAAATTGAATTAATTTGGCTTCTTTTTTGTAGCTGCTGGATACAATACTTTTGGGCTGATTAATCACTTTTCCTTGGCAATATTGGGAAGCTGTGCATTTTCCCTTTGTAGTGTCTTGCCTGGATATAGCAGTGATCCTGTGAGAACTGCACATGATCTGTGCTCCCAAGTGGCTGGAACAGGATGTAGGAAAATATCAGTACTCAGGTGTTGAGTGGTGTAGGAAGAAAGTGGCTGAGAAAGGAGTCACTCCTTTTAGGCTGACTGGCTCGAGAACCCATTTGTGTTTTGACTGCAGCAATCCTCTAGAAAGGACAGTTCCAAATAAATATTTCCCTGTGGGGTTTCACTCAGTGTTCTGCTCTCTGTGTACTGAAGTAGAGTCCGACCTCCACATCATCACAAGCACTTCATCCTGTAGCCAGTGGAGCTGGTACCTGCTCTGTTAAAACAGAATATGGGTCTAAATAGCTTCCCTTGCCCTTTAGGAACTATTAATAATTAATTCTAGATCCTCTTGTGTCATTAAGCAGCTTTAGGGCACCTTGTACAATGTAGCTTTGAATTCATCTAGTAAATGACCTCCAGAAGAGCTAAAAAACTTTTCTGTGTACAGCAAGGTCCAATTCTTGGGGTTTTGGTGACCTGTAAATATCCTATTCCTCAGTTCCTGTTCAGATGTAAAAATGGATTTTTTTTCAGTATTTTTTTAAACTTTATTAAAAGAAAAGCAAACAGTATTTGAAGAGAAGCAAGGTAGAGACAAGTCAGGACAGTCTATGTAACTTGGTTTCCCTGCTGTGGTGCAAATGTATAAAATAAAGATTGACCAGAAAGAAGTTTTTAATGCATCTCATTTTCTCCTTCTGACCTGCCAGCAGCCAAGCTGACCCATTGTTCCCAAAGTCTGCATTTCCCTCTGCTCAACTTCTGATTCCAGCCATCAACATCTGCATCATGGACTCAGGGCCAAATCACAAAAGTTGTGTGGAAAACTTCTTTAGAAGGGAAAAGCTTTCCTGTCAGTGGCCCAGTGAGGTTCACTGAGGTGCCTTTTCTTGAGCTCCAGCTACTGGAGCCGTGCTTGTGTGTGCCCAGCTGCTCTTTTAGTTTTGCAAGCTGAACTTCGGCAGTGTTTGTGGACTGAGTCTTGAACAAAAGTGTTTCTCCCAGCCCTGTCTCCTGCAGGCAGGAATCCAGGAGCATCCAGGCTTTGCTGCTCCCCAGCCCTGTGCTCTGTGTGTTCTCTGGTGTCAGCTTGGCAGGCGAGGGCAGACAAGGAGCTGATGATCTGAACCTTGGTGTCCAGATACAAATTATGGATAGAAGGTTACTTTTAAAGTGATATCTCTTGTGGATTTGGCCACACTATCTCAGAGGGGCAAGTCCTTGATCTATTTTAGGTTAGACTGATGGTGATTTGGGATGTCTGTAGTTGTGCTCTTCCTGAGGTGTTGGGATCTAACCTTGCATTTAATTCTTCAAACTGGTTGGGTTGGCAGGGATGAGGAGGGCACAGCATTCCTGTGAAGTGTTCTTCCTGATAATCCCCCCTCCCTCAAAAGCGTATGTCCTTCAGCACGAAATTCCAGTCTTCAAGATGTTTCTTACAGTTCAGCCTGTTGTTCTCATCCTGCCACCAAGGGGTAATGCCAGAAACAACCTCTCTTTTCTACCCTGCAGCTCCCAGGCAGCCAGTTCTGCATTGCCTCAAGCCTCTGGGTGGATGGTGTTTTACCAGGCAGCTAAATGATAAAAAGTACTTGGAATTTGGATTTCCTAATACCTCACTGCAGGTTAGAACTAACTTTCCTGATGCAGGTGGTCACTGCTTGTTGCATTGGCGTGGCCTAAATCTCTTTAATGCAGGTTTCTCCAAACTGAACATCCTCTGCATATCCTGTCTGTTGTGTATTTGGCCTTAAAACATTCCCCCTTGGCATTCCCTGACAGCAGCTGAGACTCATCCCCAGAGTTGCCTGCACTGAGCCAAACATCCCTCAGCATAGGGAAAGGTGAAATGTTAAGGGTGGAGTGTGTAAGGTGGGACTGAATTGTGGGAACACTCACTTGAGAAGGAGACCAAATGAAATTATCAGTGGAAAAATTGATTCCTGACCATTTTCTCCAAGGAGACACAAAGAAGAGCTCCCAGTATTTGAAGTCTGTTGCAAGCAAAGGTCATCTGGCAGACTTACACTGGGAGCAGAAGAAACAAAACCACAGCTAACAAAACTTTCCTCAGTGTTCTGTGCTTGGATGTAATTTTGTAGGTGTTTTCCTGCCCAGGGGACTAAATTGTTCTACCTGCACTAAGGTTTTTCTTCCAGTGTCTGAAATTCCCAGCTGTCTGATCATTTGCAGCTCCTCATTGCAGTCCTGGCTGCCTGCTGTCAATGCTTTTGCTCCAGCAAGGTTATCTTCATGACTGCAAAGAGCTGCCTTCTCCTTAAATCTGCTTTTGCCTTCCTTTCTTTCTGACTGACAGGCTCTAATGAGGGGAGAGTGTTGTAGTGCCCTGTATAGTGAGTGGTCAATAAAAACCAAATTGCTTTGTACAGCAGAGGTAATAACACAGCTTGTTATTGGCACAGCTGATCCTGATATTGGGGCCCTTGGTAAGGACACAAGGGCTTTCTCCTGTCTTAAGCAGTAAAAAGTGAATATCATCCATTCCTTTTCTCCCCCTCATCCATGGAGAAGGGTAATTGGGGGTGACACTGCTTTGTTGTGGCTCTTTTCCCCTGTGGGGTGGCTGAGACACAACACATGAGATGGCTTTTGTATTCCTGAAAAAAAAATAAACAGGCACGTGGGGTGAGGTTGTTTCAGGAGTGGCAGATGGAATAGGTGAGGATTGAAATGGAAGAGGCAGTGTGAAATTCCTTTTACTGCTCCCTCTTGGGATGATTGTGCTGAGCTTGGCAAGAGCATCCTTGATGAAAGGAGCAGTTCAAACATGGGTTACCTGTAAATGTAGTAATGAGTTTGAGGGTTTTAGCCCCTGAGGACATTGCTCTGGGGTGGATATATTCTATGTGCCTTCAGTCCTGAGTCATTTGGGTAAGGTGTCACAATATCCCCTGATATGCCATCACCAGCTTCTCCCTGAGATTGCACCCACTGCTTACCTGCAGGTGTGGAAGAGTCCCTGTCAGTGCTCCAGCTGCTTCTTCCCTGAACTGCTCAGGATCTTTGTTCTGCAGGAGCTCTGTGAAGCTGGAAGGAATCCTCCACCCAGCACAGCTGTGAAGGTATTGATCTGCCTCTCCTGGCAGAAGCCAAACTTGTTCATGTTGGGCTAGGTCTCATACCAGGAGGCAGTAGCCAAATTGGAGGGGCTACAAAGAACAGCTGCAGTGACTGAGAGAGGAATTGGGCAATGGCAGAAGATTACAAGAATGAAAGCTGTAAGTCTGACTAAGTGATGATTAAAGAAAGCCAAGAAGATGCAGCTCAGTACAAAATGGCTGCATGGGGGTAACCCACAGAAATGGGTTTGGAATTAGTGTGGCTGAAGGCTGAGCTGTGGAGGAAAACAAGATGTTAGGAGAAACCTTTTGCCAATGAGTTTGGCTGCAAACAATCTCCCTGGAGAAATGGAGGCAGTTCTGTGTTGTTTTAGATAATCAACACTAGGCTGGACAAATCATTGCTAAATACACTGCAGGGAATGACCCCTTGTCAGCTGTGAGCTGGATGAAATGCCTGGCTCAGCCAATTTCCATTTGCTTATCTCAGTGGGAAATATATTGCGTGCATAATTCCTGGTTTGGGGGGGTCATTTTAGTTTTACTGTTAAACCTCACAGATGCCTTGAGTGAGCCTGGCTGCTCCATAGGAGGAACACGTTGAGATGAAGCTGGTTGGTGTGTGCCCTAATCTGTATTCCGAGTCAGTCAGGGTTTTAACTGTTGCTGCAAAATCTGAGCGGAAATATCTGCTGGGATTTACCCAGCACACAATGCCTGAGTGTTGCCATGAATCAGAGCAGCCTTATGGGAGGCAACAATTCAAACTCTTAAACAGCAGCAGAATTTGAAGAATAGGTACAGGTCGAGCAGGTTGATTTTTTTGTATGTTGGAATGTTTTTGGGGATTGTTGTGGTTTTGTTTGGTTTGGTTTGGTTTTTACGGTTGCAAGCCAGGATTTGGGTGGGCAGACATCACTGCTGACTGCACAGTTTGCTTACAAAGCTTGCTCAAGAGACTTGTATCTTGTCTTCAAACCAGAGCAGGTCAGCACCAGCTGCCCCAGCCCACATGGGCTCAGCAGACAGACCCTGGGCACTGAGGGGCTGGTGAGCCAATGTAGGATTGATGAGTAATCAAGAGGCTGATTTCTGTCTGGTTTGTGGTGTGAAGCCCACCACTCCACCATTCCCTGTGCCCTCTGCAGGCTCAGAGCTCAGCGAGGAACAGACACCGAGCTGCCTTCAGAGCAAACATCTGGGCAGGATCACAGAAGAGCTGGAAGCCACGTGACTTCCCTTTATTTTGAAGGTTCTTATAAATATGTATATTTTCTAAAAGCTCTGTTCTGCTCCAAACCTCTTTCAGGTTTAAGGACGCTTCTGTCACAGATGTGGGGTTTGTTATTAAAAGCCCCTGCTGAAGCTTGGCAGCAGAGCTGGTGAGCAGTGCTCAAGTCACCTGCAGTGGGTGGAGAACAGCTCCTCCAACCCCTTTTCCAGCCCGGGAGGTGCTGGTGGATGCTGCCGGGAGTCTTTGCTGCAAAATGCTACTGCTGCCTCTGTGACTGTGATCTTATCTCACCCAGACAAAGTGCACAGCACTCCTCGGTTGTCCTTACAAGGAGCCTTTTATTTTCAGTCTGTCTGGAATCGAGCCTTGGCTCAAGGTGGCTGGGCTGAGCTCTGCAGGACGAGGACGGCAGGAGCAGAACAAGGGTGATTTCCCACTTGCCAGCCGGGATTTGTGATGTGCCACGAAGGAAGATCGAAGGAAGACCCACAAATCCTCCTCCTGCTTGGCTTTGTCTCAGCCCAGGGCTGCCTGCAAACTGCAGGCAACGGGAGAACAGCTGATGAGTTCACCACAGCCACCCTTCCCGGGTACCTACATTAGCATAACAATTACAGCCCCAGAGGCTGTAAGGAGAATACAGGCTTTAAAAAATAAACTAGAATTTAACAGAGAAATTAATAGCGTAGCAAATTGTGGCGCTGAGCGTGCCGGCTGCGTGTCAGGCTCGAGCGCCAGCTGTACGTGCAGCCCTGGCACAGTTGGATTTCCAGACCTTCCGCTGCATTTGGCCATCATTTCAGTATCTACACTTCCATTTCCTGGGGAAAGAGCCTGCCGGGCACCACTCCTGCTGCCACTTTCCCCAAAAACCTGGAGTGTTTTGTGCCTGTTGCGGTTTCTCCGCAGCCATGGGATGTATTGGCATTAAAGTGCTGGGCGATGGAAATTAATTTATGGCAGTGATAGCCATTAGAGCTGCTGTAGTCCGAGTCTTGGAGTGGTTTTGGTTATAAATCTTGATTTTTGAGGGCTTTCTTATTTAGTCATATATAGCTGAGCTATCAAAGCAGTTGGTAAATGCCAGCACTGGGTGCTTGCTGTGACCTGCAGTGATACCAGGGGCGAAGCAAGAGCAGCTCGCTCTCATCTTGTCAAGCACAAAACAGCTTCAGGAACACCCTGGCTGGTGAGCTGGAAGCTGTGGAGTCCCGTGGAACGCTGCTCACAGCCTTGAGATCAGCCGGATGTGCAATGGTTGTAATCCGAGATGCGGGTGATGCCTGGGAAGCCGAGGGTGTCCCCAGGACGGGCTGATGCATTCCTGTGCTCGTGGTTGTTGCACCAGGATGTTGAACTCACTCTAATGGCATTTTTTGGTTCAAACCCTCTGGAAAAGCAGCTATTTTGGTGGCTCTCTGTGCCAGCGGTGACCATGGCTTGTCTGGGGGAGCAGCCAGCACTGATGCCAATAATTCCTTTGGCTCTTTTTCTGACTGAGTCAGATCACTCAAGCATTAACCTTAAAATAGCAACTATTTTTTGTAGTTGATATAATTAATCTCCTCTGTGTGTATGTTCCTTCCCTATTCCAGGCTCCGATGCTTCACCACTCCCCTGCTGACCCACTCCTGCTTTGGCACAAGAAAACTCTGAGCAAAACTTGGCTTTTCCACAAAAAAAAGCACGAACTACAGGCTGTGTGTGCTCTGCTGCGTGAGTTCACTGCCAGGCTGGTGCCTCCAGTCACAGATTCCTCGCTCATGTGGTCTGTTGGTTTTGGAGCATCTCCTCGATCTGTTTTTGGGTGGGTGGATGTGGAAGGGGGATGTTCACAAGCTGCCAGGGCTGGGGGTGACACTGGCCACGAAGACAACCGTGATGGGCGGGTGGGTGGATGTGTGGGTTTCGTGATGCAGAAGGAAAAAGCGGTTTGGAGAAGCCTGAAGCCTGAGCGGACCCCGTGTGGAGCCTCGTCCAGCCCTGGGAAGGGGAGGAGCGAGGAAGGGGATGGGATGGGCTAACCAGCGTCCATCCCCTGCCTCTCTTCTCCCTTTCCTGGGGCAGCTCCTGCGCCAAAGCACATCTGAGTGCAAGTGTGCCATGCTGGACACTACCCCTGCCCCAGCTCCAGCCGTGCCAAGGTGGGATTCAGTGGGTGCTGTGCTTGGGCTGTGCGACACCAATGATTTTTTAGGTCTGAGAACATCAGCGAGGAGGATGAAGGGGGAAAGAAAAAACCATCTGTGATGAAGCACAGAGTGAGCACATGAGATCAGGACAGCCTGCACCTCGCTGCTTGCATGCAGTGCTATTCCCACGAGGCAGCTGCAATCCTGGCAATTAAATCAGGAAGGATGCGTTGGGGAAAGCCCCCGTGATGGCGTCTGAGGCTGCTGATTAAATGTGCACAGCCTGGTGAGCCCACGTGGAACAAATGGCTGCATGGCTGAGCCTGACAGACTTGCTGTGTCCTGGGCAGAAAGAACTCCGGGGTTTTATTAAACACTTTCAAGCAGATACCCGAGGAAGGAAAAGCTTTCTGCAGACACACACTCGGCTGTGCAGCCCACACAGCTCCCAGCTTTTACAGCCAGAACGTGCAGCATGGGATCCATCCCAACCTCCAGCGCTGGCGTGGCAGGAGGAGTAACAGCTTCCCTTGGAGCAGGAACCCGCTCTGACCAGGCAGCAACAGCAAATATTGCCCAGGGAATGCTCATTTCCATGGCTGCACTGTGTGGATCAGACAGCGGAAGCCCTGCAAGCACACGCTGCTTAATCAAAAAGCCAGCCCGGGTCACGCCTGGGCTGGCTCTGAGCTCGTCCTGCAGTTGCTGGTGGTGTGAGATGCGAGCAAAGCCTGAGGTCTGTCTTGGAAGAGAAAGCCAGGGGCATTTATAAAGCAAAACTACTCTCAAGGAGTGGCGTGCAGTGGATTTTCCTCTGAGCAAACAACCCGGCTCCTTCCCGGGCACGCTGACCACATTCAGCTGGGCACGATTGTTTTGTGTCCCAGTCGCTGTTCAGATTTCAATCCTGTCGGCCCCAGGAGTTTTTCCAGGCTTGGGCTGTGTTTCTCTGCCTGTAGAAATGTCACTTCATTCTAGAAAATGTCACTAGGGTTGTTATTTAAACAGTAATAGGGTTAAAGTTAATAATTGGGAAGTGAAAGTGACTGGCTTGCATAGTTTCCGATTACTTTTCTCCTCTCGTCTGTGTGATTTGAGTTCTCTCCTCAGCATTTTGCGTGAGGGAGGCAGAGTTTTAAATAGAATTAAATCCTTTCAACATGAGTTTTGCAGCAGCAGAGCCTGTGCTAGGATGGCTGTGCAGTGCAGGGAAGGTCTGGGACCTCGCTGGCCCCCCAGCCGGGCACTGACAGGTCATGCTCTGCACACAAAAGGACACCCCTGCTGCGTGTGGCTGCAGCCCAGGGAGCACAGATGAAGGGAAATACTGCAGAAATTGGAGTTTTGCTGATGGGCAGCAAAGAAGGGGCTACACAGGGTGTTTTTGCAGCACATTTGGGAGCTAGACTGGAATCTGAGGCCTGTTGGAGTCGCAGGCAGGCCTTTGTCCCTAAAAGCCATGCAAATGCTGGAAGCGACTGGGAGGGATGCTGCAGGGGAGACACGGCCTGACAGAGCTCTGCCTGCCACGTGCTGCCAGTCCCCTGTGCTCAGTGCCATCCCTCCAGCTCATCCCCAGGCTGTGCTGCTGCTGGGACGTGGTGATGGTGTTTTTATCCTCTTCTGCCTTAATGAGCTCGTTTGTGTGAGGCTGGGTAATGGAGGACGAGGCGTTTCAGAAACATCCACTTGGGGAATGTATCCCTGGAGAAGTGAGTGTCAGGCAACGTTTGGCTGGTTAAAAACAATAAAGGTGCAAAGAGCAGTGCTGTGTCAGCTGTGCTCCTCTGTGTCCTCTGCAAACACCCCATGTGTGTTGTGTTGGGCTCCCCACAGCCCCACAGACAGGTTTTGCTGTATCCAGGCACAGATTTTTCCCCCTCTTTGGTTGCTACCACGGGAGTCCAGGCATGCCCAGGCAGCTCCAGCAGGGCCCTCATTGCAACACAGGCAGGAAGAAAAGTGTATTTATCGTGTGCATCAGTACAGCTAATGACTGCACACAGACACCGAGCTGCTGTGGAGGCACAAAGCCCTGCATGGGTTTGAGGTGGGGAAAAGCCGGGTGCTGCTGCTTTTAACACTTGTATGGTTTCCTGGCTGCACCACAAACCCGCTGTAGGCTGGATCTGTGGGGCTTTTGAAGTGATTGAACTTCTTCTCTCTATGTACACATTGCAGAGTGTGTGAAAGCTCAGAGGAGCCCTGGTGTGAGAGAATGGTAAAATCACAGAAGGGTTTGGGTGGGAAGGGACCCTAAAGATCATTTAGTCCAACCCTCTTTCCAGGCAGGGAGACCTTCCAGTAAACCAGATTGCTGGCCTTGCACACTTCCAGGGATGGGGCAGCCACAGTTTCTTTTGGAAACCTGTGCCAGGGCCTCACCACCCCCAGAGAGAAGAATTTCTTCCTGATACCTAATCTAAACCCTGCCCCCTGTCAGTGTGAAGCCATTCCCCCTTCCTCCAGCCCCTTCATGACCTTGTCCAAAGTCCTTCTCCAGCTCTCCTGGAGCCCCTTTAGGCACTGGAAGGGGCTCTAAGGTATTCACAGAGCCTTTTCTTCCCGGGCTGAACAAACCCAGCTCTCAGCCTGAACATCCTGAGTGGAAAGGGACCCACATGGATCTGACTCCTCCACGTGGGGAATAAACCCCTCTTCATCTGGGGAACCCAGGGGTTGGAAAATGCTTCTACAACTGGAGGTGTTGATGTCCCACCAAGGTCACCCCCGGACTGCGAGCTCAGCCTTGCTCCAGGCTGTGTTCCACCGCCAGCCCCCCTTCTCCTCATCCCCCCGCTGCCATCAGCCCCCCCCGGCAGGACCCCGATTCCCGACATTTCCCTCCGAGTGTTTCCGCCCATCCCTGCGGGGCGGCTCGGGGGGGTCCCGGCGGCGGGGCCGCTCTGGAATCCCCCCTCCCTCGGGGGTCCTCCCGCCTTTGGGAGCGGCGGGGCCGTGCGGAGCCCCCTCCCCATCCCCATCCCCATCCATCCCCATTCCCGGCGGAGGGCGGGGAGGGCGCGTGGAGCCGCGGACACGCACACGGACACGGACACGCACACGCAGCGCGGCCCCGCAGCGCGGCTCTGCGGCCAAACCCCGCCAACAAAGACCCCTCCGCCCCCCTCGCCGCCGCCCCCCGCGGGATGTAGCCGGGCCGGGAGCCCCAGCGAGGCAGCGGCCCCGCCGCTCCGTGCCCCGCAGCGAGGCCGGGAGGCGGCGGGCTCAGAGGCGCTGCCGCCACCATGGGCAAATCCAACAGCAAGTTGAAGCCTGAAGTTGTGGAAGAGCTGACCAGGAAAACGTACTGTGAGTGCCCGGGGGGCTGCCGGGGGGATGCCGGGGGTGCGATGGGGTCCGCGCTGCCGCCCGGCCCCGCCGTCCCCCGGCTCGGTGCCGCGGCGAGCGGCGGCTCCTGCGGGGCCGCTCCCGGGGAGGGCGCAGGCTCGGCCGGGCTTTGTTGGAAGAATTCAGGGATTGGCCTGGGAGGAGGAAAAAACCCATAAGGCAGCAGAGACACGGAGAGGGGCAGCGAGCCAGGGGAACGCGCTGGGTTTTTTTACAAAAACCATCCTCCGTGGCCTATTTCTGAGCCTCCGGGAACGGCGGGGCCAGGGCCGCATCCTGCCCGCGGAGCATCGCGCCCTCCCCCGCCGCCCCCCGGCCCTGCCCCGAGCATCCTTCCCCCGTGCCCGGTACCCAGGGCCCGCCGCGGGGGTTGAGCTCCCCGCGCTGCCTCCCCGGAGCCCGGCAGCAGCTCCCGGAGCGGGGTGCCGAGCCTCTGGGTGGCTTCCAAAGTTTGGGTGCGTTAGTTGGAGGGGTTCCCTTTGTTATTGCGCTCTGAAGTGGAGAGAAGAGCCCGACACCGGCGAGTTCGATATTTATCTGAGTATCTCAGTATCGGTTTAATAACCTGATTTTCTGAACGAGTGGCTTTCCCGTCTGGACCTCCACCGTAATCTAATTAACGTGGCTGGTGCCTCAGCCATCCAGTTTTAGCAAAATCATTTTTTTCCCTGAAGGATGCACAAAGGAAACGAAGGCTTTGGTGGCTCAAGTTTGCCTCCCCGCTCTCAGGTCGCAGATATTCCCCAAACGTGCAGCAGACCTGCGAGCTCTCCCCGCTGTCATTGCTGCAGTCCCACGGCAGCGCTTACCCAAAAAGGCAATAGATTAGGATGCAGCAAGTTCTCCCATATGGAGAAGAGGCAATACTGGTGCATTGCACAACCCTACACGCGGGGCTGCTCTGTGCCGTGGCACAGCCGGCAGCGGGCGGCAGGGCAGGCGCCGGGGGCATGTCCGCATTGCCAAGCCGCCTGTGATGGTGGCAGAGCCTGGGCTGCCCCGGCTGGGCTTCCTCGAAGTGCTCGGGGGCAGGAAGGCGTGGGAAGGTGGCAGTGCCAGGTGGGCATGGCCCCCGCTGGAGCCGAGCTGGGTTTGGTGTCCTCACTGCAGCTGTCGCCCACGGCGAGGCAGCCGCGCCGGGCCGGTGCCGGCGGTGCCGTGCTGCAATCCCCGCGGTTCGCAGCCGCTCTGCCCACCTGATCTCCCATGGAGAGGAACCTGGGAGCTGCCAGCCCCAGCACAGCCCTGTGTGCTGGTGATCTCCCGTGTGCTGGGCTTTCTGCACACCCGGGGTGGCTCCTCTGCCCAGGAAGGTGCTGGCACCAGTGGGGCTGACGCGGGGCACACAGGCAGTGGTGCCCATGTCTCACTGGCAGCCAAAGCCAGCCAAACACAGCGCTGGTGAAACCAACATCTTTGGGCACAGGGATGTCTCTTAAGGTCAGCAGGTCATTGCTTTTTTGAATCACTTCATTCCCAACTTTCTGCTCCTCTCTTTTGGGTGCCCTCCCCTTTCTACTGCATCCTTCCCAAGAAAGATTGTGGTCCTCTGATCCCTCCCTCAATGAGTTTCCAGTCTGTCTGGAGACTTTCCTGCCTGCTCTGGACCTCTCACTGCCTCTTTTCAAAGATTCCTGTACCTGTGCAGGTGAGGCAGCAGCACCCAGCAGCACGTGGCCTTGTGCGTGGCTGGAGTCTGGTGCAGCATCCCAACGTGCCCCAGCAGCATGTGGCTGCTGTGTGGTGCCTGTCAGGGAGAGCTGTCACTAATTCCAGGGTCTGTTTGTTGAGCTCTGCTCATTCCACCTCTCATCTCTGGGATTAATTACTTTTGCTGTGTGCCTCTGCCCCTTTTCTGCAGCTGTCAAGGCGAGCGTGCATTCCCTTGTCTGGTGAAGACTTTACAGGGCCCTCCCAGGCACAGCTGAGAGCCTCTGGTTTATCTTCAGACCATGGGAGATTGGAAAGATCCCAATTTCCTTCTGTGTTTTGGGGAAGCCAGGCAGAGGAGAGGCAGGTAGGAGGGCAGGGCTGCACTGGGAGGAACTGATCCAGAGCCCTGTGCTGTGGCTGGTGGAACAGCAGGAGCAGGGGACAGTCTTACACACAAAGCCATGGCCTGCTCAAGAATTTCTGGGGGCCTGCTTGGAAAAGGTTTTTTCTTTCCACAGCATGTTGATATTTAGGCACGTTTCTGGCAGACACACAGGAGAGCATCCCTGGCCTGTGCTGCCTGTCCCATGTCCTGCCACATTGCTGAGCAGGTGCTGTCCCTGCCTTGTGTGTCCCTGCCTTGTGTCCCTGCCCTGGGCAGATGTCTCTAGCAGCCCAAGCTGATGGCAGCCTGCATTTCTCCCAGGGAGGTTCCCGTGGCAGCCTGAGCCGTGGCTGTGGTACGTGAGGGGCTTCTCCCACGCTGGGATTTCCTTCCATTGCATCATTTTCTGCTTGTGTGGATTTCCACACAGAACAAATACCAAAAAGGCCCCTCTGAGTTCTGCAGGATCAGAGGGAAATGTCACCCCCTCTCCTTGCCCCACATGGCTTTTCTGCTAATTTATCTCCTCCATGGGACACAGAAGACATCTGCTTCCCCTCAGTGCTCTTCAGTGCCTGGTGGCTTCTTGTGTCCCTTGTCCTCTCTGAGCTCTCCATCTCCTATTTGTGGTGTTTCTCTGGCCTCGCCTCAGCTGCAGCAATCCTGGGAAAAGCAGGAGATGGGAGCAGGCAGGAGAGGAGCAGGGAGGGCTCAGGTGCCAGGGCAGCTGTGGGCAGGGAGGCTGAGCTGAGGATGCCGCAGGGCAGCCGTCAACGGCCTCCGTGAGCTGCAGAAATATTTTCCTGTGTGCATTCAGAGCAGGCTGTCCCAGGCCCTGCTGGGAACTGGACATGGAAAGGCAGGAGCCTGGAAACCTCATCCCTTGGCTCCCCTCCCCACTCTGCTCCCGACTTCCAGTGCTGGGGGCCAGATTTTAATGGCACTTGGACACCTAAAGGCGCAGAAGGGCTTCTTTGAAGCGCCGGCTGCCCAAGTCCTGTTGGTTTGGACCCATCTCCGTGTGCCTTTCTGTGTCTCTGGGCACCTGAGTGCCCAGGAATACCTGGCAATGCCAAGCTCCACCGTCTGCCAGGTGCTGGAATAGTGCTGGTGGGGACAGCCAGGCTGCAGGGCTGTTTTACCCTCCTTGGAGACCAGGCTGGTGCCACACAGGAGCGTGCAGGAGAAGTCAATGTGGAGTGATAACAATACTGAATAATAAATTATGTAATTCGTTGTGCTTTCACAGATCCTGTCATTGAAAAGTGCTTAATAATGATTAATTTATTAATCCTTCTGATGCCTCGTTGGGGTAGCTCAGAGATGCAGTTTGGTGGTGTGTCCTAGGAGGTGATAACTCCCGAGACTTTTAGGAACCACCGTCCTCCCTGGATCACATCCTCTTCCGTGGGGATTTAAACCTGAGCTTAACTTGGGCCAGGTGCTCACGGCTTAGGGCCACAGTAGGATTTGGGATTGTGTTTAAGAACCTTGTGGGGCCACAGTCAGAGGGTTCTGCTCAGCTGGAGGTTTATGAAGGTCCTGAGGTGTGACTGCAGCCTGAATGGAGTGTGTGACGTGCACGCCTGCAGTTGTGGGTGCACAAAACATGTCCTGGGTGGAGAGGACTTGCTTTGGGGAGAGAAACTGGGAGAAAAACACAGTTCTGAATGTCCCTACTCACAGCAACATTCCCAGCCCAGGAACCCTTAAAATCACAAAGCAGTTTTAAAAATGAACACTTGTTTCAGAAGAGCACCTTTTAGCTCTTTTTCCCAGTCATTTTGGGGAAGGTTGGCTTTCAGGGTTCCCTGTGCACAGCTCTTGCCCATGTCCAGAAGTGGCTCTGTGTTATTTTTGAGGCTGCAAGAGCTGAGCAATCAGGCATGCTCAGAGCTCTGCCGGTGCAGCAGCGTGGCTCTGGGGCCAGGCTGGGGTCAGCATGGCTGGGGACGGTGCTCCTGCTGCTCCTGAGCCCACAGTGGGGCTCAGGTGAAGGTGTGGGAGCCACGGTGAGGGTGCCAAAATGACAGCCAGGCTGCAGAGTGGGTGCGAGGAAGATGCTCTTTTCCCAAGAACCGCATCCCACCCACTGTGATCTATTTTGTGGATTTTAAACTCACTCCAGCATCATCATTTTCTGCTCTTTCACAATAAGCCACAAAATTGGCTCCATTGCTCGACAGTAATGCAGGGAATTAAAGGGCATTAGTTTAAGAGCAAACTATAAACATATTGATTTGTAGTTACGGGGGTATGTGGTGGCGGGTGGAATTCTCTGGGAAAGGAAAGGAAATTCTACGATTGCAGCAGTTTTCAGCCAGGAAAATGGATTGGTTCCTTGCTGGCTGAGCCAGGCTGGGGCTTTGCTCCATCATGCCCCCCCAGTGCTGAGGAAATGTGCTGGCTGGGGCAGTGGGCAGGAGCAGAGGAGAGATCTTGGTCCTCCCCCCTGCTGCTGGTTTATTTTTAGCCTCAGAAGTGTTTGGCCCCAGGCACTGGGTATCTCTGCCAGGTTGGTTTGTGTTGAAATCCCTCCTGTTGCTCATCCAGCAGAAAGCAGGGTGAGCTGGCCAGGTGGCTACGGACCCGTTATCCCTCAGAGGCAAAGGCTGGGTGAAATTGTCACTGTGGGTGACTTTTAACAGGGCTTGGAGTGACACATTGGGCAGGAATGGCTTCAAACTGGCAGAGAGCAGGGCTAGATGGGATATCAGAAAGAAATTCTTCCCTGTGAGGGTAGTGAGGCCCCCTGGCACAGGCTGCCCAGAGAAGCTGTGGCTGCTCCATCCCTGGAAGTGCCCAAGGCCGAGTTGGTTTGGGCACTGGGGCAGGACGATGGGCAGGAGGTGCCAGAGGGATGCCCAGGGGCTGGAGTTTGTTTGTTTTGCTGCAGCCACGTGTAAGCCAGAGCTGTGCAGGGGGTTGCTGTGGTGCAGGTTCACTGCAAGGACAGTGTGGACCTGCTGTGCTGCCTCTGGAGGACTGTGGTGCCCTGGAGGCATCTCCAGCTCCTTCTCCAAGGCAACCCAACCTGTTCCCAGTGAATCCGACCCAGAGCACGCATGTGGGCCTGGGGCTCCATAGGTAGATGCAAGCAAAACAAGTTTTGGGGTTTCAAAAGCAAGTTTTGAGGAGTCCCTGCAGTCTCTGGGAGGTTCTTGCAGTGCCAGGGTGGGAAGGGGCAGACACGACCCACACCCTGAGGGTTTTTCTGCGGCAGAGCGGAGCAGCCGTCCCCGCCGGCCACGCTCACTGCTCTGCTCCAGCATCACAAGAATCACATTTCATTTATCCCCTGACATGTTAATGGATCTGCTTAACCACTCTCCTGACCTTTGCTGCTGCCGCTATAATTAAGGTTGTGAAACAAGAAGCTCTGAAGGCATCAAAGGAAGCGGCTGCTTCAGGGAGGAGCCCGTGGGCACGCTCACTCTGTTATCAGGGTGACATTTGTGGGGTCACTTTGTTCCTCCTTGTTCTCCTGGATCTTCTAGGGAGCTGGATGTCAAGGGAAGTCAGGGTTCATGCCCTGGGCAGGGGTGGCCATGGGGGCTCAGCCCCAGGGCATGGTTTGTGTCACTTCCATCACTGCCATGAGTTCCCAGCCCGGTGCTGCCAGCACAGGGCTCCCTCCCCACACCTCCTGCTGGAAGGAGAGCTACCTGTGCTTCATCCACCTGTTTCTCCAGCATCTTCTGATCCATGGCTGGACTGGTAGAGCTGCTCTGGGTCTCTGTGTCACCCCTCAGTGCACAGTGATCCCTGCAAGAGACACCAGGAGGGCAGCAGAGGTGGCCCTGCTGCCAGCAAGGCTTTGCCTTCAGCATCCTCCTGACCTTCCCATGGCTCCAGAGAGTGATGGCTGAGCCAGAGGCACTTCCTTCCTACTGCCACGCTGGTCTAGAGGGGAGTTTTCTCCTCTGCCCAGGGCAGGAATTGTTCCTTGGGTTGGAGATGGTGCCTTGCAGTGCCAGATCACCCTGAAATCCCTGTGGCCAAGGGATGGATTTAAGCAGGTGGCAGGACACAGCTGCCCCTGGATGGCCGGGCAGGGGGGCTGCTCCATCCCTGCTCCCAGCAGCACTGGGAATCCTCTGCCCCTCCAGGCATTGCTGTGTTGGCTCGTGGGGAAGCTGGGATTCAATCCTGAGACTGCCACAGCCACCAGCTCCTGCTGTGGGGGTGCTTCAGCCTGATTAATTTCCAGATGAAGGCACTGTCTTTGCCCTTCCTCTCCTGCCTTTGCTTCAAAGAACAACTTACTGCTTTTTCCCTAAACCCAATTTCCAAAGCCTAATGTCGGGCCCTTAAATATTTAATAAACTCTAAAAAGGATTTCAGCTGCATATTGGCTTTCCTGTTGGTACCAGCCCCAGGGGAGATGAGAGCTGCTCATGGACCTGTTTATCCAGTCTGGGAGCACGGCAGACCACTAATGGCAGCCTGGTGAGGAGGGTGCCAAACACCCCAGTGCTGCTGTGAGCACTGCTCCGTGTCCCAGAGTAACAAATGCCACCAAGAACTCTGTCAGGCTGGAGCTCAAACATCTCAGAGGCTCCCAGACCTGCTGAGGTGCTGGTGGTGTCTGTGTCTGATGGGGAGAGAAGCCAGCCTGGGAAATCTGGAATGGGGAAGTCCTACTGTTCCTGGCTGTGCTGGTGCCCCCGCAGCTGGGGCTGCCCCCAAATCCCTTGGGGATGTGGCAGGGATGGGCTCCCACACAGGGACACCCTGGTGTGTGGGTGATGTGGCCAGGAGCAGGGATGGGCACGGGGGTGAGCTGGGGAGCAGTGGTTGGGGTGAGCTGGGAGCAGAAGAAAATGCCATCAGTCATATTCCAGAATCAGCTGTTTGCATGGGCTGACCCTGGTGCCACAGTGTGTGTTACTGCCTCTGCCCCAGAGCTGTCCCTGTGTCCCTGGGAGCAGCAGCAGAGCCCAGCCAGGGGTGGTGTGGTGGCCCCAGAGCTGGCAGAGAGCTCAGGACTAGGACATCATTAAGGAGTTCAACCTGAATTTTAAGGAGACCACATCATCAGGATCAAACTATCCAAATTTCCAAAGTGCTGATGTGTGGTGTATCCTAAAAGTTACCATCATCAAACAGGGACCTGAGTGAGCTCTGAGTGCCCCAGGATGGCTGATGGACAGTCCCAGGGAAGGACTGCAAGAGTTCACCCCATCCCTCCACCACCGTGCAGCTCCCGTGGCACTGGGCTCTGCTGGAGCTGGGGCAGTGCCCTGGGAAGAACCTCGTGCTGGTGCTCCAGCTGTCCCTGAGTGCTTCCCCTGCCTGCCCCAAACTGCACAAAGCCACCTGACAGCCCAGGCTGCCAGGGGTGCCCCCAGCCAGCCCTGGCATACAGGGCCTCTGGCTCTCTGCAGGGAGGTGCCCGTTCTGCACCAGACGAGTTTGGGGGCTGGATGAGCTCCCACGGCTGCTGCACTCACCTGCACCGGCTGCTGCCGAGCTCTTGGCTGAGTGTTTTGTAGGGACAAGGCCTGGAGCTGGAATGGGATGTGTTTAGCCCAGGTACCTCACCCTGCAGAGCCAGGGGCTGGCACTGGGTGTCCCTGTGCAAACCACAGCCCTCGCCGTGTCCGTGTCTGCAGGTGTGAAGCTGCACCGAGCTGTGGTGGCTCTGAGGGACCAGGGGCGAGCTCTGCAGGGGCTGTTCAGGCCGTGATGCTGGCGCTGTGCTCCAGGGGCTGGAGGGAAGCCGGAGCGAGCCCGCACACGCTGCCGAGCCGGGCGGGAGGGAGCGGGGCGCTCCTAAGCGGTCAGTGTTAACATTGTGATGATGCTGAGGGTGCGGTTTGTGTCAGATTTATTCAGAAAAATTCCTAAATGCGTGTTTCGCCGGGCCGAGGGGCGGGGTGTGTTTGGCATAAAGCGCAGGGTGTGCGGGGCTCACCCCGCAGCTCCCGGCTGTTTTAGCGTGAGCACCCCGGGCTCGTCCGCATCGCCCCAATCAGTTCACGCATGAGCACCCAATTAACACACGCATGAGCGCACAGTTCATTTGCATACGAGCACCCAGCTGCATTTGTGCATGGCTGCCCAGCGAATTCCCGCTGGATCGCACGCTGCTGCTCCGCGCATGAGCGCCCCGGCTGTGGATGCATGAGTGCCCAATTAATTGGCGCACGTGGCTGCAATTAGCTCATGCCTGAGTGTCCAATTAATTCATGCATGAGCACCTGATGCATTCACACCTGAGTGCCCAATTAGTACGTGCACAAGTGTGTTATCTCCTAATTACACTAATTTACACATGAGTGCCCAATTAGCTCACGCAGGAGTGCCCAGCGAATGGACGTGTGAGTGCTGAATGAATCCATGCATGGGCGCCCCGTGAATTCATGAATGCCCAAAAAAATGGATGCATGGAACGCCAGCTGGTTCGTGCGTGAGCGGCCCTTTCACTCCCGCCGCAGCACCCGGGCAGTTCATGCATGAGCACCCAATTAGTTCACCTAAGAGCACCCACATAATTAATGCACGAGTGCCCAATTAGCCCACGCACGATCTCCCGGGGTGTTTTTGCATGAGTGCCCCTCTGGCTCATGGGTGCCCACTTAGTTGTGCATAAATGCCCCATTCCTTCATGCCTGAGCGCCCATTGTGGGTGCTTCATTTCCCCCCGGCCTGGGCACTGCTCTGAGCACCCAGAGCCGGTTTAGGCAGCCCCAAACCCGATGGGAGCCCTATCTTGGGGTGCTGTGCTGGCTCCCCCACACTGGGATGCCCGGGGACCCTGTGGAGGAGCCACAGCAGGTCCCTGGGGGAATAAATGCCCCAGGACTGCCCCTGGCATGACCAGTGCGTGGTGCTGGACCGGTTGCCCGTGGGTTGGCACGGCCCGTGAGCTGGCATGGTTGCAGTGCCCTGTGGCGGTGGGGGAAGCCGCTTTGTGCCTGGAAATAATTAACTGGTTTCCCTGGTAAGGCTGCGGTGCCCACGGGATCAGGGTGCTGTTCTAGCAGCTGAGACGGGGGGGACGTGTGGGGGCTCGGGGGAGACTCCTCACTGCGTGGGGCCGGTGCTTGCAGAGCCCTCGGGAACCCAGACCTGCACAAGGACAGAGCCGTGCCCTTGGTTTTGGCTCACAGGGCTGAGCTGAGCTCAGTCCTGCTCAGGGTGCAGCCAAACCCCTGCCCTTGCACACAGGGATGGCAGCACAAAACGAGCCCCTGGGGGGCTGGAGCATCGCGTCACCTCATGCATCCCACCGGGACCGGGGGTTCCCGAGCCATTCGAATCCTGCTTCCTCCTGCCCTCCTTCCTCCCGCCCCGTCCCCTCCAGCGAGCTCCCTGCGCCCGGGCCACGGATGGGGATTTGCAGTCCCGGGTCCCTCCTCTCCTCTCTGCCTGGCAAACGCAAATTAACAGGCTCGAGCACTGATTAACCAGAGCTGATTCTTGCTGCAGTGGCAGCTGGGTGGTGGGAGGAGAGGGGGCACGCGGAGGGCGGGTGGTGACGGAGCTGTCAGTCCTCGCCTGTGCCGCTGGGATTGATGGAGAGGTGGGGGGAGAGGGCTGGGGGGAGCCTTGGGGGGAGCCGTGGGGACCGGCAGCGGCTCGGAGCGGGCTGGGGGCTGCTCGGAGGCTCTGCCCCTCTGCGCTGTGGGAGACGAGGCGCCGCAACCTTCCTCCCCGAGGTGGGAAGGGACCGACCAGCCAAGAGAGAGGGCCCTTGGACGGGGTTTGGCCGTGTGGGGCAGCTCCCGAGCTGCTCTGGGTGCCTGTCCGTGTCCCTGTCCCCGCTCTCCGTTCTTCGCACGGGGCTGGGCGCCGGGGCTCCCCGCTCGGCGAGGCCTCTTCCAGCCTCGCTGTTCATAACAAACGAGAATACTCTGCCTTCATTTAGCGCCTTTCATCCCCGAGGAGCCCGGGCCACGCTGCTGCTGCTAACAAGCTGCTGCGTGCGCTATTTACAGCCCTGCCCGCAGCTGAGCCCGACCCTGCTGGGCTGGGACCCGGCCCTGCTCGGCCGGGCTGCTCTGGGGGGGCTGCTTGGGTCACCCCCTTGTTTTGAGGCGCCTGGTGCAGGTTTACATCGCTGCGGATTGATGTGTGCCGCAGTCGATGCCGCGGGAGGGAAATGCAGCAGCTGCCGCTGCACGGGAGCTGCCGCTGCACGGGAGCTGCCCGTGAGCCCGGCCGGGCTCTGCCGGCCGTGCAGAGCACCGGGACAGCCCCGGCCCCGCCGCTGTCCTCTGTCCCCAGCCTCGGGACGGGTGGCTCCGCCGCGCACGCAGTAGCGTGTCCCCAAGGCTCTGTCGGGCATCAGCGTTCCTAGTTGGTGCCACTCGGAGTGTCACCTCCCAGCAGGGCCGGAGCGGCTGGGAAGGGCAGCCGGGGTGTCATCGTGTGTCCATCAGCAGGTGCAGGAGGCAGTGCTGCTCAGTGCCACCCGGGTCGGCGCTGGGCCGGTTCCCTGCCCTGCGAGCAGACGGCGGATTTGGTGGCAGTAGAGGGGCAAACCCAGGGCTGGGTGGTTTTCCAAGGGCTGGGAGATGAGGCCGTGCTCCCACCTCGGGACAAACCCCGCAGATCCCCAAGCTGGAGGGCAGGCAGCGGTGCCGGTGTGCTGGAGGAGGGATGGGGCTGCGTGTGGCTCCGTGCCAGCCTGCACATCAACAAATCCCGTGCACATTAACAAATCCCGTGCACATTAACAAATCCCTCATCGGGAGCCCTGTGCTGATTTCCAGCCTGGCACCTGAGCGGTTTCCTCCGTCGGAAAAGCCTCTCCTGGGAGCATCACACATCTCCTGCGGCACGAGGGGAGCTGGCTCCGTCCCTCCCTCCCGCCTCAGCCCGAGCTGTCATTACCAGCATTTCTCCCGGACTAAAAAAAGCACAAATTTCTTAATTGTTTCCTGCTGGAGTTGAAAGGCAGCTCCCGGGCCCAGAATAGCACGTTGGGGGAAAAGCAGTCGAACAAGAGAGAGCAGAAGGCGATTTGCCTGGAGGGGCTGAGCCGAGCTGTGAGCGCAGCCCCGGCTGCTGCTTCGGTGCATTTTCATTTTTTCATTTTGCCTGCCCCGAGGGCTCACCCTCATCCTCCTCCTTCCACCTTGGTGCCCTCCTGGGTGCTCGGGCCTGCAGAGCCGGTGCCTGGGGCATCCCCCGGGCATCCTCAGGGTGGAGGTCACGCCTGGTGTCTCAATGCAGGTGTGTGCAGGCTCCTGCTGGAGATGTCACTCTGCATCTCTCTTTTGGAAGGATGCTTCTGTGCAACCCCTTTTTTATCTTTTTTTTTTTTTTTTCTTTATTTTTTTTTTTTGGATGGGGAAATCCCTTGGAACTGCTGTGACTGATGTTTTAGCCCACCCCAGCTCGGCTGCTGGATGCAGCATGACCTTCCTGCCTCCCTCCTGCCAAGAGACCGCTGTGTGCCCAAAAAAACCAGCCCTCCACTCCAAATCCCTTCTGTGGCACTGCCAAAGCTCCCTGTGCTCATCCCAGCTGCTGAGCATCCCTGTGCCTGTGTCCCCTCTCCTGGGGAGCTGCTGTCCCACACCCCCTGGTGCTACAGTGGGTGCTGCTCTTGCTGAACCCCAGGGGAAATGGGGAATGGAAGGCTCTGTCCCTTCAGCGACCCCTGTGCTGGGATGGAGGGACCCTCCAAAGCATGGGGACAGCCTTGGGCACAGAAATTCCTGCTGACAGGGATGCTGGAGCCAGAATCCAGCTGGTGATGAGGCGGGGGCCGTTGTGTGCCCTCACCTCTGAGCTCTACGCCTTCTGCCGGGCACGTTACAAATCTTCCTGATGGAAAATTGCTTTCTTTATTTTTCTTGCCATCCAAGGTAATTGGCATCTGTCGGTGTGTCTTCGGTCTCTGTTTTTATCAGCCGTTTGCACATTGACATCTCCACTCGCCTCATTATCCCCGCGCCTTTCAGACCTGCGGCTCTTCCATTATTATTTAGATGCACGACGCAAAGGAAATGACAAAAGAGGCCGTTCCCCCCTGTGCCCACCTGCTGGCACCTGGCTCCCCGCTGTGGGGAGGCACAGGCACAGCTCCTGCAGTGGGACACGCAGTGACAAGTGCCAGCACCCCGCACCCCTCAGAGCCTTTCCTCTGCTGAGGACATTGTCCATCTCAGCAGCTGTCCCTTGGCTGGGGACACTTGGGTTGCCAGTGCTGTCTGTTGGCTAGTTTTTGCTGTATTTGGGATTTTTCCAGAGCCTGGTGAGGCTCCCCAGTGTGCTGGGATGGGTTTGGTGATGTTTCTCCAGAGACTGCTGGTACCTGGGGGGATGCCAGCCCTGGGGCTGTGCCCACCTTCAGTGTGTCAGAGCCAGGCAAGGCCCTTCCCTGAGCTGCCTCCAGGCAGATGTTTTGGCAGATGTTTTCAGGGATGTTTTGGCTCTGGGAAGAGGAGGCAGCAGGGCCAGATCCTCCCTAGGTATGGTCAGCTTGTCCCTTTCATGGACCATCGTAGTTCTGCACTCCCTGAGCACAACACAAAACATCTTGGGAGTCTCCCTGGTTTTGGGGACCCCCAGCACCTGCAGCCCTGGCCCCATGGACCACCTGGGCTGGCCTGGGCTGTGCCCCAAAAGCAGTTTCTGCCACATAGGGAAAGCTTGGCAGCTCATGGAGCAAGTGAGCCCTGGGGCATTCCCCAGGGAATTCATTGTTGGGAGCCTCAGAGCATTCCCCAGGGAATTCATTGTTGGGAGCCTCAGAGCATTCCCCAGGGAATTCATTGTTGGGAGCCCCAGAGCATTCCCCAGGGAATTCACTGATGGGCCGTGCAGAGGAACAGCTGCCACTGCAACTGATGGGCCGTGCAGAGGAACAGCTGCCACTGCAAAAGCACTAAATTTCTGTCTCTTTTTTCTCTTTTCTCCTGTTTTCTCTTGCAGTCACAGAGAAGGAGGTGCAGCAGTGGTGAGTGCCCGCCGTGGTGGTGAGCTGGCTGGGGCAGGGGGCTGTGGGCAGGGGACAGGAGCTGGTGGCACTCAGCCACCCCACTGGCCAGGCAGAGAGGGACACGCAGGAGGTGTGGGCAGCACACCTGTACTGGGGTGCAGGTGCTGCCTCATAGAGGGGAGACCAGAAAATGGAGGGGTTTTCCTTGCACACCCTGTGCAAGGACTGGGTTCTAGTGGCTCTTCCCTCCCCATACGAGCAGCCAAAGAGAGTGGGGACACGGGGACTGTCCAGCTGTGACCTGGTGCAGGAGGCTGGCGCTGTCCCAGCTGTCAGGGGTGGGATCCACAGTTTCTTCCCAGCTCTCACTCCATCCCCTCCACCCCACCGAACACGGCGCCCTAGAAAAGCCACTGCTTCCCTTTCATCTCGCTATCCCACCAGCCAAGGTTTGCTTTCTTTATCTCTTTCTCTCATCCTTCCCCCCCTCCCGATGAGTCATAGCTGCAGCAGCGTGAAAAAGATGTCACTGGCACTTCGGATTCCCACCTCGCCACCCCCTTCCCCTCCTCCTCCAGCCCTTGTCCCGCTGCAGCGGGCGCCTGACAGATCTGGGCGATGTGTTGCATAATATTCCCGTACCCCACGTGATGCCCCTGTGGTCCCACCTGCTCCCTTCGTGCTCCCTTGTGGTGCCCACACCCACGGAGCCGCTGAGCCCCTTCCCCGCGCCCCCCGCCTCAGCTGCACCTTCCAGCAGCCAGGTCCAGCCTGGAGCTGGGACCGAGGGCTTTTTGGGGTGTTAAAGCATTGATGGGTTTTGGAAGTGACTGGGCTGTGCCACCTGAGGACACAGGAACCTTGCTGTGCTCCCCAGCTCCTCTGAGCAGCTTTCATTTGGGATCGTGCAAAAATTATCACAGAATATCCTGAGCTGGGAGGGACTCAAGCATCAGAATAAATCCAATGGTCCTGCTCATCCCAAGAACCTCATGTGCCTGAAACTGTTGTCCAAACACTTCTTGACCTCTGGCAGGCTTGGTGCCATCACCACTTTGCTGGGGAGCCTGTTCCAGTGCCCAGCCACCCTCACAGAACTCAGAGGTCCCTGTGCCATTGTTTTTTGCCAGGGCACGGCTGCAGCGTGGCATCGCTGCCAGTCCTGGCTGGGCAGTGGGTCCCTGTCACCTCCCATGTCCCAGTGTTCAACACAAGCCTGGCTGTGGCCCTTGTGGGCTGGCAGCAGGTTGGGGCAGTGCAGTGGGCATCACTCGGTGTCACTGGTGCCACTCACTGCTTGTCCCCGCTGCCACCCTCACTGTGGTGCCCACAGGGCTGGGGTGCTGTGGGCGGGTGACACAGGGAGCACCTGGGGACCTTGCCAGCTCCAGCCCACTGGGGAGAGCCTCCCATGTCAGGGGGGAGCCCTCCTGGGCCCACCTGTGCCCTCCATCCTCAGGTACAAGGGCTTTATCAAGGACTGTCCCAGCGGGCAGCTCGATGCCGCCGGCTTCCAGAAGATCTACAAGCAGTTCTTCCCCTTCGGCGACCCAACCAAATTTGCCACCTTTGTTTTCAATGTCTTCGATGAGAACAAAGTAAGTCTGGCATCCAGAGGCTCGGTCCAGGGCGGTCGGGGCTGGGCCCGTGGTGATGGTGGGATGGGTTTGGAATTTTGCACCGGAGGAGCAAAATATTCCAGCGCTTCCTGGGGTGTGAAATTGCAGCAGCGCAGCTGGAGTGAGCCCCTGTGCTTATTTTAGTTAGGTTACATGGGGAAGGGTGATGAAGTGGCAAAGCAGGAAAGGAGCAGTGGTGTTTTGGTGCCCCAGAAGCCCATTCCTGTGGTGCCCCCTGCATTCCAGGGCTGCTCCTGCCGGGATGTTCTCCAGTGGGCTGGGCACCGGCAGCTGGGTCACAGCGCTGGGGATAAACGTGCATCACTCCTCCCTCCCTGCTGCCTTCCAGATGTGCCCCCAGAGGGGATACCTGGGCAGGGAGGGCTTTGCTGGGCAGCAGTGGCAGCAGCAGCCTGACCCCTCCTTTCCTCCCCCAGGACGGGAGGATTGAGTTTTCGGAGTTCATCCAGGCGCTGTCGGTCACCTCCCGGGGGACGCTGGACGAGAAGCTGAGGTGTAAGTGCTCCCCGTGGGATGGGGGTGGGCTCAGCCCCACGAGGGTCCAGGCTGGGGGCCGCAGTCCCAGCCCCTTGGGGCTGCTCTGTCTCGCAGGGGCGTTTAAGCTGTACGACTTGGACAACGACGGGTACATCACGAGGAACGAGATGCTGGACATTGTGGATGCCATTTATCAGATGGTGGTAAGAGGGGCAGGGGGGCACGGGGCAGGCAGTCCCTGCTGGGCTGGAGCTCGGCTCTGTGGCTCTCTGGAACACCCCCAATTCCTCTTCTGGCCTTTTTTGGTGGGGGGCTGTGGCCATCATGGCCGGGGCAGTGTCTGGATCTGGTTGCTGAGGGTGGCTTGGGGCAAGCAGCCCCTCCTGGGCTGGAGCTCGGCTCTGTGGGAATGCTGGAACACCCCCAATTCCTCTTCTGGCCTTTTTTGGTGGGGGGCTGTGGCCATCATGGCCGGGGCAGTGTCTGGATCTGGTTGCTGAGGGTGGCTCTGGTGCCAGTGTTGTCCCCTTGCCCCCTGTCCTGATGTGTGTGGGGGGACAATCCTCGCCTGGGGACACTCTCCAGGCAGGGCACGGATGGGTGTGTGACCCAGTCCTGTGCTGCTGCTGCAGGGAAACACAGTGGAGCTTCCTGAGGAGGAGAACACGCCAGAGAAGAGGGTGGATCGGATTTTTGCCATGATGGACAAGGTGAGGACGCTTGAGGGTTTTTTCCCTGTGGCCAAGGGATTTAGGAGGTCCCTTTGCTGCCAGGATCACTGTGGGATAGCCACATCCCTCTGGGATCCCTGTATCCATTTCAGGGTCTCCAGGGTGGCATTGTCCCCTCCATGGCTGGCTCAGTGGGGAAACTGAGGCAGCGCAGTGGGCAGGGTGTCTGGGCTGGCGTGGGCTGCCGGGTGCTCAGCTGGGTGCAGCAGTGCAGTCACAGGAGTGTTTTGCAGAATGCAGACGGGAAGCTGACGCTGCAGGAGTTCCAGGAGGGCTCCAAGGCCGACCCCTCCATCGTGCAGGCTCTCTCCCTCTACGATGGGCTCGTATAGTCCCGGGGCCGAGCGGCGGTGAGTGCAGTGCCGGGGGCTCTGGGGGGCCCATCTCCCACTTGCCTCATGCCATTCCCACCTCCCCCAGGCACAGGCAGCTGATTCTCCTCTGCTGAAGCAGCAAAACATGGATATCCCCCCAAAATCCAGCCAGGGGAATGTTACCCCCATTCTGATAAGTGTCTCCCAGTCCTCCCCGTATCACAGAGCCCCTCAGACCTCATCCCATGGGGATGGAAAGGTTTGCCTGAGGCACAGCTCGTGCCCTCACCAGCAGATGTGGCTGCAGAGGAGGCAGGGAGGCAGCTGGCATGCTGGGGGCATGTGGACACTCCAGAGACAGATTTTATTAAATGTTTTATTTATCTTAGATCTTATTATATTATGCCCTGGAGCTGGTTTGGCACGGCTGTGTCAGGGACACTGGTTCACAGCATCATGCAGGTGCTGGGCTGAGCATCCCCTGCTCCTTGCTGTGCCCTGTGGAGCTGTGCAGAGTCCCTTGGGGTGTTTTTGATCATCACAGTCCAGGCAGTGTCCTGGTGGTGGGGTGGAGTTTTGAGATTTTCACTATCTATTCTGTTTCCAGCTGTGTGCTGAGATGGCCACAGGGATTTCTGGCCATCCTCCTCACCCTTTTTCCCTTCTCCACCCTCTCCTGCAGATGCCTGGGGGAAGATGCTCTCCGTGCCATCCGACCACCGCCGTGCGAAGCTTGCCTGTCCCTCCCGGCCTCCCTTCCTGCCCTGCGAGCAAGGAGTGCCCTCAAAGCGCGAGCTCACCCCCTCTCCGCCCTCTGAACCAGCCGCTGCCCTTCGCCAAACCCCGCTTTTCCCACCCAGCCCCGCGCCAGACCCCGGTCTGAGCGGCAGCGAACGTCCAGGACCTCGGGGCCGGGGGGCGCAGGCAGAGCCCCCTCGGCCTCCTCGCCCCTTCCCTCCCTTTTTCCTTCCCTCCGGATGGGACTGCGGCTGTGCCGGCGGGGAGCCGGCCGCAGAGGAGCCCCAAGGTAGCGGGGTGCGCCCGGGGTGTGCCCGGGGTGTGCCCGGGGTGTGCCCGGGGAGCCGAGGCACCGACGGCGGTTGGGAGCAGAGTCCTGGCGTCGCCCACGACGCCGCTGGCAGCCCGGCTCGGCTCACTAGGGATATATATTATTTTATTTTTTTTTTTTTTTTTGGGGGGGCAGTTTTTTGGTTTTTGGTTTGGTTTTTTTTTTTTGGGTTTTTTTTTTTTTTTTTTTTCCCTTCGGTGGAAAAAAAAGTGAGGCTTTTTTTTTTTTATATGCCTATCTCGACGGTCGATATCCTTATTTATTTGTTGTAAGTGTTGCTGCTGTGTTTTGTCTCTCGTGTGTGTGTCCACCCACCCAGGTGAGGATTTGTAAGGTTTACATGCTCGTACACTATTGCGGGGACCCGGGAGCCTGCAATAACAATGAAGCCAAAAATCTGCCTTCCCCCCTCTCCTCCCACCCCCCGTATCCCAAGCTCCGTGGGCTGGCTGCTGTTTGGAGGGGATGCTGTAGCTTCTTTTCCTCTCCCCGTTCCCGTGTTCCCTGCATTTTTCTGTCCACTCTTCCCTTTGGGAGCTCAGTGAGGGCTCACTCAGCCCAGACTCTGAGCAGACCAAGCTCAGTCGGGCAGGGTGAGCAGACTGCTGGGCACCAGAACATCCCTATTTCCTTCCTTTTATTCATTTTCTCACTGCATGAAAAAGTATTAATGGAGCCCTGAGCTGGGTTCTGCTTTCAGGCAGATTCCTTTGCTATGTTCAGCTTTGCAAACGGCGGGAAGGTGTTTGGTGGTGTCTGTGAACCATCCTGTGTGCTGCAGGGACAGCCTTGCTCCGTCCCCCCATCCCAGCTGGGACAAGGTGCCAGGGCAGTGCCAGGCTGGGCTGAGCCCAGCTCAGGGTGTCTCCTTACCCCAGCACTCCCACAGGACGTGGGAGGATTTGCTGTGCCCCCAAGCAGAGCCGCTTGCACCCACCTTGGAGGGGGTAAAGGGCTGGGAATTTACACCTGGGGACACTGAGCTGCAGCCCCCCATCATGAGCAGGACCTGCGTGGCCCCTCCAAACTCCATCAGCACCCAGCACCCCTCTGGGAAGTGCCCCCAGCTCAGCCCCACCGTGGGACACAGTTGGCATCTCTGCTGGAGAATGAGCATTGCTTGGGTGATGCCCCAGCTGCTCTGGGATGCAGGGATGTGCATTCCCTCGGGAGGAGAGTGCAAGAAGCCTTTGGGGCCCCCAAAGCCACCCTGGGGCCTCACCCTTCCATCTCTGGCCCAGCATCTCTGCACCCAGCTGTCCCCCAGCTCCTGTGGCTAAGCCCAGACAGAGGACTGTCCCCGTGGCAGGGGGAGGTGACATCTGCCTGGCAGGACAGTGGGACAGGTGTCCCACCATGCAGGAGACACGGTGGTGCCTCAGCATTCCCTGAATCCTCCTGGCATGGCAGGGACAGATGCCCCAGCCAAGGGATGCTGGTTCTTCACCCTGCAGCCCCACTCCCCACTTTTGGGGTTTTGTGCTTGTGGTATTTCTTTATGCCCATAAAAAACACCTTTCCCCATCCCCAAGGAGACTGACCTCACGTCCGTGTGCAATATTCCTGCCTCTCCTGCAGTTCCTGCCCCTGAGGATGCCCAGTTTCATGGTGGGGGTGCTTCTGGAGGGTGTCCCTCTCCACTCCCATGGAAACCCTTTTCCTTCTTGCTCTGTGGCCAAAATGCAACTCTCTGGGGTAGGTTTTTGCAGTGCCTGCAACTTGTTGAATGCTCATGTGCCAGACTGGTCCCCTCCTGGTGCCAATCAATGTTCCCAATGAATGTGACACTGCTGTAATCACCTCTGCTGATGAATGATGGCCCCTGCCATGTTTGACATAGTTCCCAGGCAAAGGCAAACCTCGTTTACTCTGACACTGTTCCCCTGGAAAGCTTTTAATTTTTGGAGGACCTGTCATGGGCTGAGCTCCATCAGTGCTCACAAATGTCTCCCCAGGGAGTCAGCCCTGCCAGGGCTCTTGACATGCTGAGTGTCCCTGAGCAAAGCTGTTTTGGCCCCAGTGTTCCCCACTGGCTGTGGATTTGGAACCCTGGCTTGGATGTTTCCAGTCCCACTTCTGGGGAGCACCGAGGGCCCCTGATTCCTCCTGACCACCACCAGGATCTGCAGCATCTTGGTGTCACTGAGAATAAGGCTTGGAGCATCTTGTGCTTGGAAATGTCAGCCTTAACCTCCTCGTGCCTCAGTTTCCCCCTCAGTGGAGTGGCTGGGTGAGCCATCCCCCTCTGGAAAGCAGCTTGGTGTCTGTGCCCTGGCAAGCATGATGCTGGGTACAGCCCAGGACTGTGGGCACAGGGCTTGGCAGGACCCACCGGGCATCAGGCACGTGCAGAGCACCAGGAACAGTGCATGGAATGCTGGGTTTGCCAGGGAGTCTTTAACTCCAGCCTCTGTTTTACACCTGCTCGTGCTGAAACAGGCAGCAAGCCCTGCTTTGTCTCTGTATTCGGGTTCCTGGTGCCTGTCCAAACCAGAGCCCTGGCCGTGGGAAGGGGGCCCAAAGCACAGCCAGGCAGAGGTGAGGGTCCAGCCCTGGTGGCTGTGGCATGTGCCCCCCTCTCATTTGTCCCTGTCACTGTTGCCCCATTAAATGCCATGTCTGTACTTTCCTTTCTTTTCACTTTTCTGTCTGTGTGCTGATTGTTGCTGCTTTGTGTCCGTCTTTCCTTGAGCTCTGGGGCTGGGCTGAGCTGAGCTGTTTCCCCCAGGAGCAGGAACGTGGGAGAAGGCTCTGGGGGCAGATTCCCCCCTGCCCTCTCCTACAGCACAAACCAGGACCCGAGAGAGAGAGAAGCGAAGGGTTTTTCCTCTGGAGCAGCCTGTTAATTAATGTAATTTATAACGAGACCAGGCTGGTCCCAGGGGCACTCTCCACTGGGTTGGTGGAGGGGGGTGTTTGCTTATGGGGGACCCCAGACCCTGTTTGTGCCAGGTACCAGCTGCATCTCACCCTCCTTCACAGGAATGGATGCCTGTTGGCTCTTCCCTGCCTTCAGGACACCACATTCCTGTTGGATGGGAGCCTGAGGTCACTGCTCCTCCAGAGGGTGGAATGGTCTTGGAGCCTTGGGATCTGGGTTTGAGCCCCACTTGGAGCAGGGCTGGCTTTGAAGCAGGGCCAGGCATGGCATGGGAGCAGCTGAAATCACTAGAGAGCTGCCCCCTTGCCATGTATTTAGGGTTGGGGGGTCATTTGGGATGGGTGAGTGACCTGCAGCCAGCTCACTGTCCCCCATCCAAGGAGGAGATTTGGGGCATTTGGTGAGAGCATCGGTCACCTGTCCTTCCCAAGGGCATTGGAGGGGAGGGTCTGGCTGGGACAGAAAGGAGGGCTGAGGGCAAAGCAGGGACTGATGGCCCCAGTGTCAGTGCACAGTTTGGGGTGCAGCAGTTTTGGGGTGTCAGTTACCATGTCAGCCCTGCCTGTTCCAGCAGCGCTGCAGCAAAGCCATCCTTCCCTTCTCTCTCTGCTCCCGTGGCCACAGCCCTGGGCTGGGTGCCCTGTGCCACAGCTGTGACCCCTGCCCAGGGGGTGGCCGAGCCCTGGGCTGGGAAGCAGCAGCTCCAGCAAAGAGCCTTGTTTGTGAAGATGAAGCCTGTGTGTGCGTCCGTGCCGGTGTCTCGGCTTGCATGCCCCGCTGCCTTGTCTTGAGATGAATTCAAGAGCAAACCAAGCAAATGAAACAGTTTAATAACAGAACAAAACAAAACCCAGGAACTTTGTGACAGTGGAAATAAAAGCTTAATGACAGTAACGAAGTGGCAGTGGTCTGTGATGTGTTGGGGGGGTTCACAGGGACCCCAAAGCTGCCCTGGCACCCACCAGGGCTGGGAGCTGGGCTGGGGGGCCACTGTCCCTGCCCCAAGCACAGGGCAGTGATGGCACCAGCACAGGTGTAGATAGGGATGCCCTGGGCTCTGTGGGCAGGCACTGTGCCCACACCTGTGATGAGCTGCCAGGTCTCAGCTCCAGGCATCCCCTTCACCCCCATAACGCTGCTCTTCCACCTCCTTTCACCCAGACACAGCTTTCCCTCTGCTGGATCCCATCCTGACACAGTGCCTGCATCCCTTTTGCTTTTACAATGGAGACACAGCCGTGTGCCCGTGGGCAGTGTCCCTGTCCCCCATTTGCAGTGGGGACACAGCTGTGTGCCCGTGGGCACTGTCCCTGTCCCCCATCTGCAATGGGGACACAGCTGTGTGCCCGTGGGCAGTGTCCCTGTACCCCATTTGCAGTGGGGACACAGCTGTGCCCGTGGGCAGTGTCCCTGTCCCCTCTGAGCCCCCTGGGTGCAGTGGGCTGGGAGCCATCGGGTCACTTTTGGCACACAGTGGCTGCAGAGGAATCTTGATACAGATGAGCTGTGTGCCCATGGGCACTGTCCCTGTACCCCATTTGCAATGGAGATGAGCTGTGTGCCTGTGGGCAGTGTCCCTGTCCCCCATTTGCAATGGGGACACAGCCGTGTGCCCGTGGGCAGTGTCCCTGTCCCCCATCTGCAGTGGGGACACAGCTGTGTGCCCGTGGGCAGTGTCCCTGTACCCCATCTGCAATGGGGACACAGCCGTGTGCCCGTGGGCAGTGTCCCTGTCCCCTCTGAGCCCCCTGGGTGCAGTGGGCTGGGAGCCATCGGGTCACTTTTGGCACACAGTGGCTGCAGAGGAATCTTGATACGAGTATTCCATAATTGTGCCCCTTGGCAGCCCCCCTGCTCCGGGCAGGGCTCTCAGCCTGGGCTGGGTTTTCACGTGCAGCTTTGGCCATTCTGCTCTGCCAACTCCTCCGGAAACGAGCCCCGCAAGGCCTCCCTGGCAGCCCACGTCCCTTGTGTTTGCTCTCCTAACGAGGCTGGCTCATTATTTTCGGGAGGCCAGAGGAGATGCCCTAATGGTCCGAACAAGGAGGCTGTGTTTGTGCAGGGGGCTTTGTCCAGGGGTGCTTTGTGCCAGCACATGGTGGGAGCTCCCAGGGATTCCTCCCCTGTGCCATGGAGTGGGCAAGGACAGGCACAGGCTCCAAAGCACGGTGGTTACACAGAGGCTGTGGCTGAACCCCCAGCAGGGAAGGGGTTAAAGCCCAGCTAGCATAGGTGCTCTGGGGACTGGGAGCACTGGTGAGCATGGGAAGGGCTGGCTGGGGTTAATTTGTTGGGGTTTTTTGTGCCAGCCGTGCTGGTGCTCCCTGCCAGGGTGCAGGATGGAGCTGGCACGCAGCCTGGGGATGCTCCAAGGGGGGTTTTGTGGCACTGTGGGGTGGGGGACTCCCCTCAGCTCTGTGGGGCTGGGAGTGCAAGCCCTGCCTGTGGGACAGGAGGGGAACAGGCCACGGCACAGCCCCAGGGGCAGGAGTGTCATTGCCCTGCTGTGGAGGGGATGTCCTTGCCTGCGCTGAGGTCGGGCTAGGCTGAGCCCACCCTTGCAGGGATAAAAAAGGCACAGGACGGTGCCACTGTCCTGTGTGTGGGTTATGAGGTGGCTGACCCCCAAGCTCCCGTGCCTGGGAGGAGCAGGGCTGCAGGAGGGGCTGCAGGAGGTGCACAGCTTCACCTGGAGCCGCCTTTTGGCCGTGGCTGCGCCTGGGTCGGGCTGCGGGGGAGTTGAGCGAGAGCAGAGCATCCCAGCGGAGCCGTGAGCTCAGCCCTGCTCCCCGGCCAAGCGCTGCCTGTCCCGGCCAAGCGCCGCCTGTCCAGCCCTGTCCTGGCTCTGTCTGTGCTCTGCGTGACTCTTTGCTCCCTGTTCGTGGGGTGGCTGAGCCCACCCGAGCCCCCCACAGCCCCCCCGACCTCCGAGCCCCGCTGCAGACCCCATTCCAGGGCTCTTCGCCCAGCAAGGGGGGTTTGGGTCCTTGTGCTCCTTCCGCAGCTGTGTCCCCCGCCGGGTTTGGCAGGGTTCCCTCACAGGTGTGACCCCCGTGTCCTCCCCTGACCCCCCGCTCCCCCCAGCAGAGCAGGGGCTCTCTGAGCCAGGGGCTCGGCGCTGGGGAGGGGTCCCGGGCAGCGTTTCTGACAATCCCGTGGGCTGCGGGATCTGCTCCCCAACCCCTGGATCTCCATCCCGATTCCCTCCAGCTCCCACCCCCCTCCCTGCCGCGTCGCTGGCTCCCACAGCCCGCTTTTTCCTCCCGCCCTCCCTGCTCCCTCCCAGAAGCTGAGCTGGACGAGCAGGTCCGCAGCTGCGGAGGGCTGGCTGGGCGTTCCCTGCCCGGGTCCCCTCTCTGTCCCCGCCGCGTGTGGCCCCTCGCACCCCGGAGGGACAAGGGCGCTGCTGGCCCCTGAGCGTGTCCCCCGCGATGCCACCCCACCGAGGGGTGTTTGTGGGTCTCTGGGTGCTGCTGGCCCTCAGTGTGGCCGAGACCCCTCCGGGGTGGGCCACCCTGGCCTTTGTCTTCGATGTCACCGGCTCCATGTACGACGACCTGGTGCAGGTGATGGACGGCGCCTCGCGCATCCTGGAGAGGACGCGCAGCAGGAGCACGAAGCCCATCAGCAACTATGCCCTGGTGCCCTTCCATGACCCAGGTAGGTCCGGGACAGGCTGAGGGGGTGTCCTGCCAGGCATGGGGCCGTGGGGAGCTGGGCTGTGGCTCTGGCTGGGTCTGAAGCATGCATTCACAAGGGCTGGCACTGCCCCTTCTCCCTGTTTTTGATGCCCTGGTGACTGCTGTGGTGGGGATGGCACCTCAACAGCTGGCAGCTGGGCTGGGGCTCCTGTCCCCAGGCCACCCTGTGGGCACAGGGTGGGCTGATTCCACTGTATTAATCCCAGGGGTGTGACACGTTGTGGTGGGTGGCTCTTCCCCTTCCATGCTGCTCTAATCTCCCTGGAGTAGTCACGGGGGTATTTCTGTCCAACTCCACAACGTGCTTCCAGGTCACCTCAATAAAAACACCACTTGCTAAGAGGCTTTGGTAACTTGCTGTGATACCAGAATAATTTCCTTCTGCCCCTACCTTTGTCTTCTTTTTGTGCACACCCATAAAAGGGCAGCTGCTCCCCAAAAGAGCCCTGGCCTCCCACAAGGAGAGAGGGACACAAGCTTTATTTTCAGCAGAAACACTGAGCTGAGTGAGGCAGAGGCAGTGAATTGATTCCTGCATTGCTTTGCTGGGAGCCTCCCCCAGTAGAAAAGGGCAGCTCACCCTGGCTGGGACCACCCAGCATGTCGGGAGGAATTCCTGGGTGTAGGAATTGTTTGCCAAAGCGGTCACGGTGTGGGCACAGGGGCTGGTCTGCCCAAACCCACTTCTCTGCTGGTGCCAAGCCAGGGCAGAGGCTGGACCTGAGTCTCCCGGGTGCCAGGAGCACTGGCAGGGTGGGTGGTGCTGGAAGGAGCTGGTGCTGGGCTCGGGGACTGAGGGGTGGCCTCCCTGTGCTGGCAGAGGTGGGACCTGTCACCCTCACCACGGATCCCCTGCTCTTCCAGCAGCGCCTGCGGGAGCTCCACGTCCAGGTAGGCATCCTGAGCCCCACGCTGCTCTGCCAGGCCTCGGCACTGCATGCTGTGGGTTCTGGGGGCACTCCCTGCATCCCCCACAAGGGTGATGGGGGTTCAAGCTGAGCCAGGCTGGATGGGGGCTGCACGCAGGGCTGGGAGTGGAGAGGATGGGTGATGCCGGTGCTGTGCCCCAGAGTCCTGCAACAGGGCAGAGACTTCCCAGTCCACAGCTCTTGTCCCTAACAGAGATGCTGATCCCAGGAGAGTTTGCACAGACTCTCCATGGAACCAAAAATCTCCTCCTCTACAACCACTGCCTGATAATTGAGTTTTTAATATCTGGCTTTTAAAATATATTTTTTAAATTACTTTGTATGTTTTTGCCAGCTGAAATGTTCCCTGGGAGCTTAATCCTGCTTTATCCATCCCCACTCTTGCCCTGCCTCCCATGAATTGCTAAATCCCTGTGGTGTTTCCCCTCGGATGCAGCTGTTTTGGCAGGAGGTGTAAGGCTGAGGCTGCAAAAGCTTTCCCAGCCCTTGGGGGGTGCCAAGCCCTGGGAAAGTGGGAGCTGGTCCTCCCTGTGCCAGGAGGCTTCCCTGGGGTGGCTGGCACAAATGTGCCCACTAAAGGTACCTGTGGGAAGCCAGGGGTTTCTGTGAGCATGGGTCCCCAAACGGGTCCTTTAATTATCCTCGTCTGTGTGACCCTGAGTGTCCCTGCAGTTCCGCCCCGCTGACTCCAGGAACACGGGGTGGTTCCTGCCCGTGAGCATCCCCCGGGTGGGATCTGCCAGGGACTGAGCCCCGCGTGGCTCGGTGCCGGTGCCACGTCCCCGCCTGTGTCCCCAGGGCGGGGGGGACTGCCCGGAGATGAGCGTGGGGGCCATCAGGGTGGCCGTGGAGATCTCGCACCCCGGCTCCTTCATTTACGTCTTCTCGGATGCTCGGGCCAAGGACTACGAGCAGCAGGAGGAGCTGCTGCGGCTGCTGCAGCACAAGCAGAGCCAGGTGAGCAGCCCTGCGGCAGCAGCATCACATCAGTGACACGCAGCCATAAAACCCCTGACCGGGGGAATGTGGCACCCCCCGGGCCGATTCCGTGTCCTGGGATGCTGGTGGGTGCCAGCTGTGTCCCCTGCCGTGGGTGGCCGGGATGTCACGGGGCCGTGGCTGTGGCAGGTGGTGTTTGTGCTGACGGGGGACTGCGGGGACAGGAGCCACCCCGGGTACCGCGTGTACGAGCGCATCGCCGCCACCAGCTCCGGGCAGATCTTCCACCTGGACAAGCAGCAGGTGGCAGAGGTGAGTGGGGACACCCGGCCCCTTGTGCTGAATTGTGTGACAACTGGGGAGGGGAGATCCAGGTTTAATCCTCCCTTGCTGCCTCCAGGTGCTGAAGTGGGTGGAAGAGGCCATCCAGGCTTCCAAGGTCCACCTGCTGTCCACGGACCATGAGGATGGTGGGGAGAACACGTGGCAGGTCCCCTTTGACCCCAGCCTGAAGGAGGTCACCATCTCCCTGAGCGGCCCTGCCCCAGGGATCAGGGTCCAGGATCCTGCAGGTAGGAGCCAGGGGAGAGGGACAGCAAGGGGAGGTGGGGCTTTGGCCCCCAGAAAGACCTCAGGTGAGGACAAGCTGGAAGGGGCTCACCAAACCCTGCCCTAAAACTCAAATGAAAAGGTGATGAGCTACAAAGCCCTCAGCAAACACCAGCACATCTCCCTGCTCTCCTCCCAGGCTGGCTTTGCCTCTGCCTTTGAGGGTTTGCCCTGGCTGTGAGCTGTGCTGGGCTCTGCACTACCCTGAGCCCTGAGGGAGGCCATTCCTGGCTGCTGTAGGAGCCAGGGGATAGACCTGGGCTACCCACCTGAGACATTCACATCCTGTTACAGGAAATGTCCTGGAGAAGGGCCGAGGTCTGAAGGAGCTGCTCAGCATCCCCAACTCAGCCCTGGTGGTGGCCGTGGAGCCCTACGAGCCAGGGACGTGGCTGGTCACGGTAGGTGCTGGCAGACCTGCACATCCTCTGCCTTTCCCCCATGGATATTTACCTTGCCAGGCTTTTCCAGGGGTGGGCTTTCCCCATCCATCTCCGGCCAGGCAGAGGATGTGTGAGCAGGCTGAAAGGGGCCGGCTGCAGCCTCTCCCTTCCCTTCCCATCTCCTCTCCCTTCCTATGCCCTCTCCCTTCCCATCTCCTCTCCCTTCCCATCTCCTCTCCCTTCCCATCTCCTCTCCCTTCCCATCTCCTCTCCCTTCCCATATCCTCTCCCTTCCCTGCCCTCAGCACTTGACTCTCAATCTGCTTCCAGACCCGGAGCAGTGGCCGCCACTCGCTGAGGATCACAGGCATCAGCAATGTTAATTTTCAAGCCAGTTTCTCCACCCAGCCGGAATTTGACAGCAGCCAGCCCGGAGAGCGGCCGGTGCAGGGTGAGGGTGGTGCTGCCCGGGGGGCTGGATGCACATCTGGGCGTTTGCAGCTGGGAATGTGGTTGGAGTTTTTTTTTCCCTCCCCATTTCCAGGCCTGCCCATCTCTGTGCTGGTGAACTGCAGCGGTCTGAGGCCGCCTGGGCGCCTGCAGGAGATCGAGCTCTTCAACACCTCGGGCCACGTCCTGGTCTCGCTGCCAGCGCGGCCTCTCCTCAACTCCTCCTCCGGCCCCGCCACGCAGCTCTGGGTGGGCTCGCCGCTCTGGGTCCCCCCGGGTGACTTTCTGCTGAAGGTGAAGGGTGAAGATGGCCAGGGCCACCCCCTGCACCGCCTCTCGGGGGTCACCTACACCAGCGTGGTCCCCGGTGAGTGGAACCCGCGGGTGCTGGGCAGGGACCAGAGGTTCCAGCGCTGCCTCTGCTTTGGTTTCTTTCTCCTTGGTCATCCTGCTTCCCAGTGCAGCTCCCAGCCAGCTTCCAAGGGTGTTGTACACCTGCACATCCCCTTCCAGGTCTGCCTAAAGTGAACATCTCCAGCAATATCCAGGCCTACAGCCGTGAGCCACAGCTCATCTCCTGCTCTGCACGGAGCGAGATCCCTTTCCACCTGCAGCTCAGCCGTGGCAGGATGAAGCTCGGGGAAGAGCAGCTCTTCAGGTGAGCCTCTGGTATGGCCCAGTGAGCCCTAGGAACGTCCCATGTGGGTCCCTGAGCTGTGCCAGATGAGGGGGTGCTTTGTGCTGGGTGAGTGCCTTCAGGTCCTGAGCATGCCAAGAGAAAAATTCCAAGGGACAGGTCCGCAGCACGTGGGGATGCACCTCTGCCTGACTCAGATGAAAAAATATCCCAGGGAGCAGGACTAGGACTAGCATGGCAGTCCCAAGGTGGGAGTGATCCATATTTCCATCTCCCTTTTGTAGGATTTCAGGGAACATCAGCTGGCTGATCCCTGCAGTGTCTGAGAGTGACGAAGGCTTTTATGAGTGCACGGCCACCAGCAAGGTTGGAGTGACCCGGGCCCGTGCCTACGTCTCTGTCTCAGGTGGGGGCTGCTTGTGCCAAGCCTCAGAGCCCTTCCCCTGTCTGTGGCTGGCCACGGGCTCCTCTCACCCAGGCATCCCGTGTTTGCAGAGCCACCACCGCGTGTCATCACCCCGGGCAACATCACGGCTTCGCCGGGCCAGGACGTGGTCATGTCCTGCGTGGTTCTGGGGGATGTGCCCTACAACCTGACCTGGAGCTGGGATGGCAAGGTGGCACAGCCAGGGCATGGCAGGAGCCGGCTGCTGCAGAACAGCTCCCTGGAGATCAGCCAGGTGCAGCCAGGGGACGGGGGCCTGTACGAGTGTGTGGCACAGAGCGCCCGTGGCACCGCCACTGCCTCCCTGTGGCTCTTCATCCAGGGTAGGCTTTGCCCCTGTGTGGCACCCTGGCCTGGGGGGGCATTTTGCTGCCCTGTGGGAGGGTGGTGAGTGGCACCTGGAGGCTGAGCCTTGCTCCCACCCCGAGCAGAGGCGCCGTGGGTGAGGGTGGAGCGCGGCCCCCGGCGTTTCAGCAGGGGCCAGGAGCTGCGGCTGAACTGCACGGCCGGGGGCCACCCCCAGCCCCACAGCAGCTGGAGGCGCTGGGGCTGGCCCCTGCAGCAGGACGAGAGGTAACCCTGGGGAGCCAGCACCTCCATCCCCCCGTCCCTGGGGATGGTGCTCCCCTTGCAGGGAGGGAGGGAGGCTCGGGGCTGCCGTAGCTCTGGAAAGAGGGAGGCATTGCACTATCCCAGCCTGTGCTCCTGAGAGGCTTGGCATGCTGCTGGCCTTAATTTCCTATATTTATTTTTAATCTGTCCTGCCTTATCCAGGTCACCGTCCCCACTTTGCACACCTGGTGTGAGCTCAGGTCTCAAAATACTCCTTGTACTTCCCCTTAATTTCTTCTGCTTTTTGCCTTTCAGCTCCTGCCCGTGTCAGGCTGTGAGTGCAGGAGTTGACTTTGGGGAAGGCTTTTGGACTTTTGAGATGAAAAAGCCCAATTCTCAGTGCTTTTCCCTGGTTCAAAGCAAAGTCCTTCCCTGCAGCAGCTGGCTCTAAGTGCTGACCCACATCCACCACATGCCCAGCATGGCCTGAAACCTGCTCATTTATATGAACACATTTTCCATCATCCCTGTTTCCACAGGGCTCATTTCTCCCTTTCTCTCCCATTTGCTGCAGGGTTTTCAGGGATGCTGAGGGTACCCTGCACATCAGGTCTGCTGTCCCCGAGGATGCAGGGAATTACAGCTGCTATGCCAGCAGCACACTGGGCTGGGATGAGCAAGTGGTCACCCTGGAGTTCACTGGTACCTGCTCACTGGCAGCACACTGGGAACAGGGCTGTGTGTGATAAAGGTGTTGGGGACAGCACACTGGGATGGGGCTGTGTGTGATGGAGGGCACTGGGATCAGCACACTGGGAATGGGGCTGTGTGTGATGGAGGGTGTGGGGTCAGCACACTGGGAATGGGGCTGTGTGTGATGGTGTTGGGATAAGCACACTGGGAATGGGGCTGTGTGAGATGGAGGGCACTGGGATCAGCACACTGGGATTGGGCTGTGTGAGATGGAGGGTGTGGGATCAGCACACTGGGATTGGGGCTGTGTGTGATGGAGGGTGTGGGGTCAGCACACTGGGAATGGGGCTGTGTGTGATGGAGGGTGTGGGGTCAGCACACTGGGAATGGGCTGTGTGTGATGGAGGGTGTGGGATCAGCACACTGGGAATGGGGCTGTGTGTGATGGAGGGTGTGGGGTCAGCACACTGGGGATGTTGTCATGTGTTATGGAGGGTGCTGGGGGACAGCCCCCAGGGCTCTGGGGTCCCCTCGGGCTGGATGGCATCACACCCAGCGCAGCAGAGCGACCAAAGACACCTCTCCCCACGGCACAGAGCCTCCTGCCATCCTGGCAGTGACGCCCAGCCTGAAGGTGCTGGAGGGCGAGGACGTGACCCTGGAGTGCTGGGTGTCGGGGGCACCGCCACCCCACATCGTGTGGTACAAAGGTGAGGCCGGGGAGGACGCTGCACGCCACACGCGGGTGTGACAGCCAGCGAGGCCCAGGGCGCTGACCCGGGGCTCTGGGCAGGCGAGCAGGCCGTGGCGGCGTTCCCGGCGGGCAGCCAGCGCGCCGTGCTGCGGCTGCAGGCCGTGCGCCAGGAGGACGCGGGGCTCTACGGCTGCCAGGCCCTGGGCGAGGCGGGCGTCGCGCTGGACAGCACCGCGCTGCACGTGGGCTGTAAGTCCTGCCGCGTCCTGCCCGGGGGTCAAGCCTCTTCCACAGCTCTCCCTCCCGGCTCAGCTGCCCTTTGCTGCTTTCTGAGGTTTCCCAGCAGGGAGGTGTTGGTGCTTGGGGGAAGCCTGGCAGGAGTTCGGAGCTTTGGGGAGATGCGGGAGGCTCAGCAAGTGGGAAAAGACAAGAAAGTTGTTTTTGCATGGAGACATGGGGGCTTGGGATGCAACCAGGGGGATTAGGCAGAGGTGGGGGCTGATTTTGTGTGTCTGAAAATCCAGGTGAAAATCTTTTGCTGGAGGCAGAAGGGATGAAAGAGCATGAGGAGGAGGAGGAGGGAAGGCTGTGTGTTGAGGGCAGCAAGGTTTAAAGCAGTTAAAGATGGAAAAGTGCAAGTTATTTTGCTGAGCCAGGGGTTGATGAGCATAACTGGAAGGGGTGGAAATTGCAATGAGTATGAGAGCTTTGGAAAAGCACCAAAATCTTTAAGTCAGTCTCATAACCTATCAGGGCATGTAGCTCATTGCTTTTGCAGCCCCATCCCTTCTCCAGCCATGGGGATGCTGGACCTGCTGAGCCCTTTCTCTGCTGCTCTCTCCTCCAGCTGCCCCTCACTTTCCTGAGCCCCTGGGCGACCTGGAGGTCAAGGCTGGGGAGAGAGTGAGCCTGCTGTGTCCTGCCGAGGGATCCCCCCTGCCACAGGTCACCTGGTCCCGGCAGGACGGGAAGCCCGTGGTGAGCTGGCAGGGACCACGGGATGTTTCCAGCCAGCTGGAGGCTGCCCAGCTCCTCATTGACAGTAAGAGCTGAGCGTGCATGCATTTATTTGTGTTTTTAACTTGTGCAAGCAGTAACAGCCTGCAAGCCTCCAGCTCCGAGGGGTGCGTCCCCACTGGAGATGGTGGTGGGGCAGGGGAGGGTGGTCCCTGTCTTGGAGATTGCTCAGGGCTCTCCAGCCCCACCAGGCTGAGGTTTCTCCCCACTGTGCTCCAGGTGCCTCGCTGGATGACCAAGCCATCTACATCTGTGAAGCCCAGAACGAGTTTGGGAAAATCCACGCAGAGGTCAAGCTGACAGTCACTGGACAGGGTTTGTTTTCCGTGCTGTGGTCGGTGAGCCCATCCCAGTGAGCTGGCAGGGGGTAAGGGGCAGAGACCAGAGCAGCTGTCTCTGGTGCTGAGCTGGCCACAGTGAATGCTCAGCGACCCCAGGGCAGGGTTTGGGCAATGCCCTTCCAAGCCCCCTTTGGCTTCATGTGCTGACATGGACCCACACTGCAGCGAATATCCCCAAATTCCTGGGGAGTGCAACCAGAGCTGGCTTATGCTGAGCCAGGATCCAGACCTTGGAAGAAAGGTGATCTACATCCATTCCCCTGAGCGTTCCTGGCCAGTTCATCACTGATTAATCCTGGTTCCCTTTCCCCTCTTCGAAGCAGCCCCAGAGATAGCCCTTGCCTCCCCTGTGGTGCGTGTGCTCCCAGGCCAGCCCGTGTCCCTGCCCTGTGTGATCCTGGCTGGGAGCCCGTTCCCAGCCCGCCGCTGGCTGAAGGACGGGCAGATGGTGAGACTCCCGTGCCTGCTGGGATGGTGGGTGGGTGGCTGGATGGACACCTACCCCCTGGGGGGCCTTCACTGCAGGATGGGTCCCCAGCCTTTGGGGCGAAAGCTGCTGGTGAAAGAATCCAACAGAGCATTTGTGCTGGGAAGGCAATGTGGGTTTATCTCCACGTCAAGGTGTTGCCCAAGGATTCATTTCTGGATGTGCCCCAAAGTTGCAGGGATGTGTTGGTGTTTGGCCCTGCCATGTGCCCTGCTCTCTGCTCTCTGCCCATGTCCAGGTAGCCCCAGGTGACCCCTATTCCATCCGGGCTGATGGGAGCCTGCACGTGGAGCAGGCATCCCTGGGGGATGCAGGAACCTTCACCTGTGAGGTGAGCAACGCCCTGGGCTCGCACAGGCAGGACGTGTCCCTTGTCATCCACGGTGAGTGACAGCGAGCTGGGTGTCCCCTCTGGGCAGTGACAGGGGGCAGGGGCTCGCTGTGCTCTGCTCCCTGTGCTGCACGTGGCCTGCCATGCAGGATGAGGGGCTTCTCTTCCTTCCCAGTTCCTCCCAGCATTGAGCCTGGCCCTGTTCTTGTCACTGCCACCGAGGGAGCGGCTGTCACCCTGCGCTGCAACGCCACCGGCGTGCCCCCCCCTGCTGTCACCTGGGCAAAGGTAGGGGACAGGGACAGCTGTGCCCCCGCCAGCCCAGCTGAGGCCACCCTCGGGTTCAGGGAAATGTGTTTGAAGGGGTGCAGCTCTCCAGCATGGCTGTGGCTGCCTGGGGAGGTGGCACCAAGCACCCTGGGGAGCTGAGACCAGGGCATGGCCTGCTCTGGTGTGTCCAGAGCTCTCTTCTTGCCCTTGGGATGTTGAGCTCATTGGAGAATCTCTGCCTTCCTCCCTTCCTTTTCCTCTGCAGGGCACAGAGCCCATTGCACTGAGCCCACACTACCAGCTCGACCCAGATGGGACCCTCCTGATCCCTTCATCATCCCCTGGGGATGCTGGCACCTACTTCTGCACAGCCACCAATGCAGCAGGGTTCTCCAGCCGGGAGATGCAGCTCTCCATCAGCAGTGAGTGCCCAGGACAGCTCCAGAGGGGACAGGCAGGGAGACAATGACCTGGGAACACTCCTGGCTTCCTTGGAGCACCAGTCCAGCTGCCAGATGGGTTTGGAGGATGGGCAGAGAAGTGGTGGGGGCTGTGGGCACTGAAGTGTCCCTGCAGCAGCTGTGCTCCCTCTCCTTGCAGCAAAGCCCAGGATCAGCGTGAATGGATCGCAGACATCAGCCCCTGTCCCCATGCTGGCTGTGCTGGGGCAGGAGACCACCCTGCCCTGCGAGGCCCAGGGGCAGCCCCCTCCCCTGGTGGTGTGGAGCCGGGAGCCCCAGCCCCTGCCCCTCGCCACCACCAGGTGAGGGGGGCTGTGGCTGCTGGGGACCGCCAGCTCCTGCGATTTTGTGTCTCTTCAGGGGGATGTCAGGTCCATGAAGGGACCTGGCTGCTTGGCAGGGGGATGTGAAGGGCACCCCTGGCACCTTGTGGGCAGTGCAGGAGCTGGGGCAGCCGAGCTCTGCATTAGCTCTGCTCTCCTTGGAGAGCACCAGGCTTTCCTTCCATCTTCCAAACATCTGGGACCAAGCAGCTGCTTCCAATCCCTCGTGTGCCTACCCTGGACACGGGAAGGAAAGGCAGCTCCAGTGCAGCTCCTCACCCTGCTGTCTGTCTGCCTTGTGCACATTCCTGCCCTGTGCTGTCACAAGGTCGGGGATGTGCCTGGGGATGGTGGATCCCTGTGGGAAGTGTTGGATGAGGGCCTGATGCTTCTCGGGACAAGGTTTGGCACAAACACAGTTTTCAGCCCAGTAGTGGTTTTGTCTGCTCTGAGATGTGGGGCTTTAGGCCAGTTTTGTTCCAGTGAGTGACTTCTGGAGGGACAAATCAATTTGTTGATGGTGTTGAAGCAGATGACGGCCATGAGACAGTCAGTTAATGTGATTTGATGGGTGAGGATAAACTCATGTCCAACCATACTCCAGATTATCTGGTGTCTTGGTCTTCCAATATTTTCCCCATATGTTAACACCATGTTGGAAGAGACCCCCTAAAGCCACGGGCCCTGGCCTTGGTGTTAATCCTGTACCTGAGGATTGCTGTGGCCTGGGGAAGCTGGAAGGCCTCTTGGTTTTGCTCTTCTTGGGGGATGCGTTGCCTTGTTGTTCATGTCAGATTTGCCATGGCTGTTCCTGGCTGACCCGTGCTGCTCCCCACATCTCAGCTGGCTTGTCCGTGCTGGGTGATTTATGGGAGCACACGAGGAGGCATCTGCAGCCGTGGGCTGAGATGATGTTATGTCTGTGGAGCACAGATGGGGCTGGAATGAGAGCTTGGCCAGCTCCAGCTGCAGGGACTGTGCTCTGGGGGGAACCCTGTCCTCCTTCACCCCCCTGAGCTCATGTGATGAGCTCGTACAGGGGCTGAGCAAAGGGGATGTGCCCCCATGGGCAGCTGTGCCACCCTCTTCGATGGGAGGTGGCCATGGTGACCTTCTCTTGGCTGTCCCGAGGTGATGGTGAGCTCTGAGCCCTCAGCTCCTCTCAGGGTTGGGTGATGGATGACATGGCTGTTTCTCCCATCCAGCTTTTCTGTTCCTTCTCCCGCCAGGTTCAGTGTCCTCCCTTCAGGATCTCTCCACCTGGCTGAGCCCCAGGTGACAGACAGTGGCCTCTACACGTGCACGGCCTCCAACGCCGCGGGGAACGCCTCACTCAGCTACAGCCTGCACGTGCAAGGTCCAGACCCCTGCCCACTGGGCTCCAAACCTCCCAAACCCTTGGCTGTCCCACGCTCCTGTGGCAGGGTCTGAGGGTGGGCACAGCCTGAGGTCTCCTCTCCCCCAGCTCCCCCCCAGCTGTGGATTGGTGATGGGGAAAGCCACCTGGCAGCTGTGGCCAACACCTCCCTGCGGATTCACTGCCACAGCGTGGGCAGCCCCCCAGCCCAGATCCAGTGAGTGCTGCAGTGGTGGGTGCTCCCTGTGCCCCCAGGGTGGCTGGGAGAGGCCTCTGGCTTGGGGTGTCCCTAAGGGTGGAGGCAGCCATTCCTTCTCCTTGTCCCTGGTGTCCTCTGTCCTCTGCTGGCACTGCCAGCCCCATTCCAGGGGACAAGGGGACAGTCCTGGCTGCCAGCGCCCCGCTGCTCACCCTGCTGGAGTGCAGAGACAGGGCGTGGGTGATGGCAGAGCCAGGACGTGCTGCCTGTCCCCTTGCTCACAGGTGGCTGAAGGATGGGCACCCTCTGGACGGGCAGGATGGTGTGATGGTGTCCGAGGATGGTGGCACTCTGCTGGTCACCCGAGTGGGGCTTGGTCACCAAGGGCTCTACATCTGCCAGGGCAGCAACCGGGCAGGGCTGGCCCGGGCAGAGGTGCAGGTTTCAGTGCATGGTGAGCGCAGTGTCTGGGGTGAGGTGTTCTATCCATCCATCCCATGTGTTGGGAGGAACGTGGCTGCCCAAAGGGATGGGAGTTCTTGGCCCAGTTTTTGGTAGGTGCAGGGTCACTGCCTTGATTCCTTGGGTTCTTGTCCTTTGTCAATGAAGCTGAGAGGTGATGGCACTGGCACCACAGTAAATCCTTGACTGGTGCTTCCTGCTGGAGGGTCCTCCCCCAGCCCCATTTCCCCTCCACCAGCAGGGTGTGACTGAAGGTGCCAGGTGAGAAACCAGGCTGGGAACAGAGATCCCTCCCTGGGAAGAATGAATGTCTCACTGGGGCAGGGACCAAACCTCTGCCTGGTTTGGGGAGCACTGGTGGCACCAAGGGGTGGTGTGGTCCCCTCCCAGAGCAGGGACTGAGCTGTGGCTCTCAGCTGCTGCTCTGCCAGGACTTGGTGTGTGCCAAGAGCCACCGGTGAGCCTGGCTGTGCCCAGGGCCCTGCAGGGCTGCAGACAGCCCGGGTCACAGCGGTGTGGCTTGCAGTGCCTCCAAGCATCGAGCCCAGCGCGGTGGATCTGGCCATCCCGGAGAACAGCTCGGCATCCCTGGAATGCCTGGCCTCGGGGCTGCCCGCTCCCGGTGAGGCAATCCTGCCCCTCAGCTCCTCCCGGGCTTTTCCCTGGCTGAGGGGGCAGCAGCATCGTTCCTCACCGCTCAGCTCTCTGTTCCCTGCAGACATCGCCTGGTACAGGGGGCTGGAGCAGCTCCCGGCCGGCGCAGGACTGACCCTGTCCGGGGATGGGAAGCGCCTGGAGATCCCCCGTGCCCGGCCCTCCCACGCCGGCAGCTATCGCTGCGTGGCCTCCAACGCGGCCGGGGTGGCTGAGCTCCAGTACAGCCTGCAGGTCACCGGTGAGTGCAGCCGTGCCCTCCTGAGAGGTGAGGGCTTCCCCCCCTGGAATATCTTGGGTGAGTGTGGGATCGGTGGGGTTGTCCCAGCCCTCAGGATACACCCCTGGAAGATGGCTCATTTGCAATTCCAGTCATGCAATCCCCTGTGTCCATCCCAAACGCTATCCTGGAAAGCCATGGCCCCATGGATGGGTGTTGCCAGGTCCCCATTACGGGGTCACCTACCCACCCTGTCCCTTTTGCACCCTGTGTGCCTGGTGGCATTTCTGTCCCCCAGACTCAGTGGTGACTCCTGGGCTGCTGCCAAGGCAGGCACTGCTCACTTTTCTCACTCGATCCAAGCATCCCTGCAGCTTCCCAGACCACTCAGCATGTCCACAGCTCTGGGGGCTGAGCCAGGCCCTGGCTTTTCTCAGGGATGCTCCAGTTGGTGGAAGTCCTGCAGGCAGGTGGCCAGGGTGTGGAGAAGATCCAGTTCTCCTGCTCTGGGCTTGTTCCTGCAATCTCTTCCCAGGGAAATGTTTGCACGTCTGCCGTCCTGGCTCGGGTGCATTGTTTGGGTTCTGCTGTTTTTGTTTTTCAAGGGTTTCTGGGTGTTGAGGTTTTTCTTCTCCAAACTGATATCCCTCATGGGAAGGAGTTACCATTTTCCAGCCAGCTGTATTTGTGAGCAGCTGAGAACATCATCCCATAATGGAAAGAGTTGGGTAACCTTCTCAGTGAGCAGGGCTGCCTAACAAGGCTGTGTCTGGCCAACCTGACCTTGGCCTGCTTGTGGGATGCTTGGTCATCCTCTGCTGTTGGCTACGTGCAATTAAAAGCATCCCTCACTTGGCTGGAGAGACAAGGTTATTGTTTCCACATGAAGCCAGGGCAGGGGAATGTCACTGGGGCTTTTGTGGCACCCAGCAGGGCTGCAGGGGGTGTGTGTCCAGCAGGATGGAGCTCCAAGCTGCCCTTCTCCTCCTGTCCAGTGCCATCACTGAGCTGCTCCTCTCATCCCTGCAGTGCCTCCATCCTTCTCCTCGCCAGAGCGCGAGGCCGTGTCCGTGCTAGAGGGACAATCTGTCCAGCTGCCCTGCGAGTGCCACGGGATCCCCCTGCCCACCCGGAGCTGGTGGAAGGACGGTAGGGGTCTGTTCCTCAGCCTCATCTCTCCCCACATGGGTGGTCCCAGCTGTTGGTCTCCTTGGAGCTGTTTGTTGAGCAGAATCCAGATTTTGGGTGGGAATTTCTCCTTCTGGGAGCCTGAGGGGAAGCTGCTGTCCCCTTCCCTGGGCAGGTGAGCCCCTCTCCACCCAGCCAGGGAGCCCAAAGCTGGTGTCCCCAGGAGGGAACGTGGTGTACATGGAGAAGGTACAGCTGCTGGACCAGGGGACGTACACCTGCGAGTGCAGGAACGCTGCTGGCAGCAGCAGCAAGGAGCATCACCTGGAGGTGCACGGTGAGCACGGGGCACCAGAGACCTGTGTGGGCAGGGGGAGGTGCTGGGACTTCTCTCAATGCAAGGTCCAGCTGGATCCTAAAGCCATTGCCTGGTGCCTTGGATATTTTGGAAGGGATGCTGCTCTACCTTGGTCAGCTTTGCCCTTCCACTTGTGCACGGCTGAGGGAGCTGCACATCCCCTCCACCCCGTGTCCCTCTGCCCACAGCAGTGCCAAGGAGCAGCAGCAGCGCCCTGAGGAAGGTTTCTGTCATCGAGGGGGGTGAGACAGTTCTGGAGTGCGAGGCCACGGGGACAGCACCGCCGTGGGTGACGTGGGTGAAGGACGGGCAGCCCGTGGCTGCTGGGGACGGGCTCCTGCTCACGGAGCAGGGCAGGCGGCTGCACATCCCCAGGGCAGAGGTGGCCCATGCAGGACACTACACTTGCCTGGCTGCCAGCACAGAGGGGCAGGAGCAGAGGGAGTTTGATGTTGTGGTGCATGGTAAGGACGTGGGACGGGGCTGGTGGCTGGGGTGGTGCAGGCAGGATGAGGAGGGTGGTGATGTGGAGTGACTGGATGTGGAGCAGGTGTTGGACAATCCAGCATGTAGCAGGTCCCAGGGTCAGCAGGGTTATGCTTCAGGAATAGCTGTAGAACTGTGTCCATCAGGCAGGAGTTTCTTTCCAGAGCCATCACAGCAGATCATCTCATATAAAGTCCTCTACTACCTCATGGGTCAAGGTCACTTGAGTTATAAAAGGTCTGAGGTGGCTCAGGCTGTGTGGCCATCCCAGTGTGAACCTGTAAGCCTGGGCTCAGCTGTGCAGGTAAGGGCACATCTGTGCTGTGGTTCACCTGTCCCATAGCACCTTTAAAGTCACCATCTCCAAGTGATGCTAATGGTCCTTCTGGGTTTGTGTCCTAAAGCTGTACAAAGGTGGGACAAAACAGGTTCACCCAGTTCTCCCCTCCTTGCTTTGCTCCTTCAATGTCCTGGCTGCTTTGTAAATGGATCTTCTTCTTCTGCATCCCCAGTTCCTCCTGAGTTCATTGCAGGATCAGGACTGACAACCAATGTCAGCGTTCCCCTGCAAGGATCCCTGACCCTGACCTGTGAGGCCACTGGCATTCCCCAGCCCGGCGTCACCTGGTTCTGGGATGGCTCTCCTGTCACCCCCAGCCAGCACACACAAGTGCTTCCAGGTCAGAGGTCTGGCTGCTGTGAGACATGAGTGCTTTGGGAACGTGTTTTACCCCCACACTGATGAGTTCAGGCTCATGGTGGAGCTGCAGCCCCACAGGAGCACAGTTCAAACACCGCTCCCATCCAGCTGGGATGTGCTGGCACCTGGATGAGGCCCTGAGACCCCTCTGCTCTGTGCTTCCAGGGGGCTGGCTGCTCAGGCTCACCCGTGCACGAGCCCAGGATGGTGGTCACTATTCCTGCCTGGCCAGCAACGTAGCTGGGGAGGCCAGGAGGCATTTCTACGTGGAGGTCCTAGGTAAGGAGGGGTCTTCTGTCTGCTGCAGGATTCCTGCTGGGGTTTCAGAGCTCCACCCTTGCAGGAACAGACATGAGTTAAGACTGGACACGCTGGGTGCGCTGGAGTCCTTAGGATGTGAGGTCAGAGGCCGAGCTGGCCAGCTGCTGAGGTCCCTGGGGGCTTGTGTTCCTAGTTCCTCCCCTCATTGAGAATGTGGATGAAGAAGACACCTTCAAGGTGCCCGAGGGCCACCCTGTCACCTGGTCCTGCCTTGCTTCAGGTGAGCATCAAGTGGGGAAGGGAGGTGGCATGAGCAAGGGGGAGATGGGGCTCAGGGGCAGACCTGAGTCTCTCTTTGGGGTGTGGAACAGACGGATGGCTCCAGTCAGAGACACGAAATGTGGAGGTCCTAGGTAAGGAACAGACATGAGTTAAGACTGGACACGCTGGGTGTGCTGGAGTCCTTAGGATGTGAGGTCAGAGGCCGAGCTGGCCAGCTGCTGAGGTCCCTGGGGGCTTGTGTTCCTAGTTCCTCCCCTCATTGAGAATGTGGATGAAGAAGACACCTTCAAGGTGCCCGAGGGCCACCCTGTCACCTGGTCCTGCCTTGCTTCAGGTGAGCATCAAGTGGGGAAGGGAGGTGGCATGAGCAAGGGGGAGATGGGGCTCAGGGGCAGACCTGAGTCTCTCTTTGGGGTGTGGAACAGACGGATGGCTCCAGTCAGAGACATGAAAACAGCTGAAGTGGGCTGCAGAGCTCTGTTGGGATGGCTCCTGGCTCTGCAGTTGTGCTGTCCGGGAAGCGCTGGGGAGGGGACGCCCACATGGGGAGCCTGTTCCACAATGTGAGATCCAACCTTTCCAAAATGGAGCTAAAACTCCTCTAATCTCATTTCTCCTTTAGTGATGGGAATAATTAATCACCTCCCACTCAGGACAGTTCTCTTTCTTCTTGCTGGCTCATCCAGCAGCTTCTAAAATCCTGATCCAGATCATGATAATTCTGATTTGGGATGATGTCTCTGCTTTCCAGAAAAGCTCTGACAGTGACCCCAGCCAGGCTGTGCTCACACATGGAAAAACTTCACACAAAGGCCAAAATCTCATTTTCCATCCCTCACAGGCAACCCACAACCCAAGATCACCTGGATGAAAGACAACCACCCTCTCCCTGGCACCTTCTCCATCTCCCCTGATGGCTCCCTGTTCCACATCCCCCGAGCCTCCCTGGCCCATGCTGGTCACTACTCCTGCGTGGCCTCCAACTCTGTAGGAAATCAGACCAAGCATTACCTGCTGGATGTTTTGGGTATGAGGTGCCTTTGGATGGAGGCAGGGTCTCAGGTGTGAGCAGACTTAGCGGGTTTCAATGGCCTGCCCCAGGGAGGCGGGGAGGATCCCTTAGTCCTGCAGCCAAAGTGTGGCATGGACCTGTCCCAAAGCCCTTGTGAGACCTCTTGGAGGAGCAGAAAGCACCTGCTTAGTGCAGGGTCCAGCTGTGATGGTGGCTTGTGGAAGGGGGGATGTGTCTCCTGGACCCCTGTGGTTTTGGAGGGCAGCAGGACAGGGCAGAGTCTGAAGCTGTGTCAATTCCAATTCCCTGAACATGGATCATGCTCTCTGGTGGGGGGATAAAGCACTGGGAAGCCAGAGTGTGTGCTAGTGCTGATCTAACACACAGCCACGTCTCTGCAGCCAGTCCCACCTTTGCTGGAGATGATGCTGCTGCAGAAGAAGTGACAGTGATCATCAACAACCCCATCTCCCTGCTCTGCGAGGCCCCGCCGTACCCCTCTCCCAACATCACCTGGCTCAAGGACCAGGTTCCTCTCACAGCTTCTGGAAATGTCCTGCTGCTCCCTGGTACCGTGCTGCTGTCCCCTGGCTCTGCATGACTGTGGTGGCCTTGCTGTGCATGCCTTGGGGAGTGGGAGTGGGGCCTTTTCTTGGTCTGGCAGGGGTCCAGCACAGTGGGATGGTGAGAGGCCATCATCCTGCAGGATCTGAGGGCTCAGGGATCAGCTGGATGCTGCTCTTCCAAGTGCTGCATCCTCTGATGAGAATGAGCCTCCTCAGTGCTGGTTTTTGTAAGCCTGGGACTGGGCTCTAGAAGAGCATTAGGCCCCCTCCAGCCAGGCTTGCAGGTGCTCAGCAGGTCCCTTGAGATGCCTTCAGGTGCTGCATGGGGACAGAGAGCTGTGGCTGTGAGCAGCAACCCTCTGAGGAGACCATCTTTGCCCAGGTGGCCACGGGCTGCAGATCCTGAATGCCCAGGAGGAGGACACGGGCACCTACAGCTGCATCGTGGCCAGCGACGACGGGGAGGCTGTGAAGAACTACGCTGTGAAGGTCCTGGGTGAGGGAGCTCCCCATGTCCTTCCTAATTCCTGCAGTGACCCCACCACTGTAACGGGGCTGGTGCTGCTCCCCTGTGCTCCCCTGTGCTCCCCTCTGCTCCCCTGTGCTCCCCTCTGCTCCCCTGTGCTCCCCTGTGCTCCCCTGTGCTCCCCTGTGCTCCCCTCTGCTCCCCTGTGCTCCCCTGTGCTCCCCTGTACTCCCCTCTGCTCCCCTCTGCTCCCCTGTGCTCCCCTCTGCTCCCCTGTGCTCCCCTCTGCTCCCCTGTGCTCCCCTGTGCTCCCCTCTGCTCCCCTCTGCTCCCCTGTGCTCCCCTGTGCTCCCCTCTGCTCCCCTCTGCTCCCCTGTGCTCCCCTGTGCTCCCCTCTGCTCCCCCTTGCTTCCCTTTGTCTTTCCCCACTAGTTCCTCCTTGGATTGCCAGAGAGGATCCTCTGGGGGAATTTGCCATGAAAGAGGTGAAAACCAGGGTGAACAGCACAGTGGTGCTGGAGTGTGAGACCTGGGCTGTGCCTGAGCCCACCATCCGCTGGTACAAGGACAAGCAGGTGAGGTCCCAGCTGTGACCAGGGAGGAGCTGCTGGCTTTGGGGACTGTCCCAGCTGGACGGAGTGGGAAGATACCCTTTGTACAGCTGGCTGGGCTCTGCTCCACTCCTGGGTGTGTAATCCTCCTCCTGCCCTTCTCTTTCTTCCCTTCAGCTTCTGGAGAGCTCTGAACACATCCAGATCCTCAGTGAGGGGCAGGTCCTGCAGATCCAAGCAGCTGGTGTCTCGGATTCGGGGCACTACACCTGTGTGGCCACCAATGCTGTGGGTGAGGATGACAGGGACTTCATCGTGCACGTCCAAGGTGAGCCCTGGGCAGAGAGCCAGCACCCAGAGCAGGGGGTGTCTCAGCAAGAGCAGGGGTCCTCAGGGTCACTCGTGGGAGCAGAGAAGGGTGGGCAGGAAAAAAAGTTTAAGCCTGCTGGAAAACAACAAACATCTCAGCTCCAGTGAGGGCAGATGCTGTGGGTGCACCTGGGGGCAATGTCCCTGTTCCCCACAGCTGACCACAGCCTGTCCCCGCAGTGCCCCCCATCTTCCAGCAGCAAACAGGCCCCAAAGAAGCCCTTGAGATCTTCTATCGGGAGGAAGACCAGGACGGGGAGGTGACAGAGCACCGACAGGCTGTCCTTGGCCAGCCCGCCGCTCTCTACTGTGACACCAGTGCCATCCCACCCCCCCAGCTCACCTGGTACAAGGATGGGGAGCCCCTCTCCCCGGGCCTGGGGGTGCTGCTGCTGCAAGGTAATGGGTAGTGGGTGTGAACCCCCCCGTGGGGCTGGGGGTGTCCTGCAGGAGAGCATCCCTAGCACGGAGGAGGATGGATCTGTCCCCTTCCTCCCGCCACCACACACAGCACCCGCGGGACCTCTGAGTCACTGGGGCTGTGCAGGGCTCTGTGCAGGGCACGGCTGGGGGATACCCCGCTGACCCTTCCCTGTGGCCTGTCCCGTGTCACAGGGGGCCGGGTGCTGCAGCTGCAGGCGGTGCAGGAGGGGGACAGGGGCAGGTACACCTGCGAGGCGGCCAACGCTGCGGGGCGCGACCGCCTGCACTACGAGCTGGAGGTGCTCAGTGAGTACAGGGACAGGGGACGCTGCACTGGGCCACATGGCAGCCCCATAACCACCTGCTTCCAGCTGCCCCGGCCATCCGTGGTGGCACTGAGGACCTGGTGGAGGAGGTGACGGCCACCATCAATGGCACTGTCCGCTTGGAGTGTGAAGCCACTGGGCACCCAGAGCCCACGGTGTCCTGGCTCTGGAATGATCTCCCCATAGAGGCTGGCCCACGGCACCAGCTCCTGGAAGGTGGCACAGTCCTGCAGGTTGGTGTGCCCCTGAGCAGGCGGCTGTGCTGGGGAGAGACACAGGAGACAGCAGATGGAGGGGATGGGGCATTCTTTCCTCCCAAAGGTGGCTGCCCTGGTCTCACCAAGGTCCCCATGGGAGTCCCAGCACCTCCCCAGCTTGGGGCAGCCCTGAGTGGTGCTCTGCTCCCCCTCTGCAGGTGGCAGTGGTGGAGGCAGGTGACACTGGGAGTTACACGTGCATGGCTGAGAACCCGGCCGGGTCAGCTGAGAAGCACTTTGCCCTCGCTGTGCAGGGTAAGGCATCTCCCCTTCCCTGGGTCACTGATTTACTGCCCTCCTCCTCTTTCTCCACCAACTGGAGTTCCCTTTGGCTCTGGAACTGCATGGCTGTCCCTTGTGCTGGTCACGCTCACCCTGTGTGAGGAGGTTGAGCAGGAGAGGGGCTCGGTGCGTGTTTCCTCCTGGGGAGGCATCGACCCCCACAGTGAGGGCCCCCCTTTGGCACTGTCTTTTGGGTGCACTGGAGCAGAAGCTCCCTGGAGCGTGGGAACAGACCCCGAGAAGGTCGATGGCGTTGTCAATGGCAGCGTCTCCCTCGTGTGTGACATCCAGACCCACCCGGCTGCAGAGATCTCCTGGTACAAGGATGGCCACGTCCTGCGGCTCGGAGAGGACGTGACTGTCACCCGAGGTATGCTGGGATGAGCCAGAATCATTGCCTGGGCCCCAGCTCTTGACAGCGAGCTCTAGGTTCCCTAATCCCCCTTTTTGGGTGCCACGTGTGGGTCCCCAGCTCAGCCTTTGGGTTTATGACACACTAATGACACACTGCTGAGTGATCCCCTCTGCAGAGGACCAAGGGCTCCATCCTGCAGAACTCCACCCTGCTGCTTCCTGGGAGCTCAGTGCCCCTTCCTGTGGGGCACAGCAAGGCTTTGGACCTCAAAGATGGGAATGCCATGGCCAGACTCCTTTTGCAAGGGATCAGTCAGCTTGCTGGCATAATGGCCCAGACCTGGTTCTGCTCCAGGCTGTCCTGATTCCCTGCTCTCCACTTCTCCCAGGCTCTCGGGTGCTGCAGCTCCCTCACCTGCAGCTCTCCAGCTCAGGCACATACACGTGCGTGGCCCTGAACGTGGCCAGCCAGGATCAGAAGAGCTTCATCCTCACCATCCATGGTACGTGGTGAGGGCTCAGCCAGGAGCTGTCCCCCGAGCACACTGAGGAGTGACAGTGAGCCCTGGTCTGTCTCACACCCCCTGTCCCTGCTCCTCCTCAGACCCCCCAGGCACCCAGGACCCACAGCAGGAGACACTGGAAGCTGACATGGGGACACCCCTCATCCTGAGCTGCCACGTCACCGGTGTGGCCAGTGCTGTCACCTGGCTGAAGGACGGGCACCCGCTGGGTGTGTGTGCCAGGCTGCCACCCCAGCCTCGCTGCTGCTCCCCTCCAAGCAGTCCTGCCTCAGTTTCCTGACTTCTAACCCCGCTGCAAGAGACCTTCAGGGCTGCACAGGGAGGGGACAGAGCATGAAGGGTCTGGCCTTTCCCCTGCACGCTTTCAAGAGAGCTCAGGCTCATTCCTGAGGCTCGAAGCCATGGGATGTGGGCACAAAGATGTGATGGAGGGATATGCAGGGGGTGAGCTCTGTGGGTACCAGCCCTTGGGGTGCTTGCTGGGACAGGGGTTTGTTCCCAAAACAGTGGCTCTTTTCTCCTGTAAAGCTCCAGCAGTGAACTCTGCAGAAACCCTGCTTTGCTTTAACAGTGTCCCCAAACCTGGGTCTGGGGGGGAAGGGGGAAGCACAACGGTGACCCTGGGGAGGGCTGAGTGGAGGAGCACTGCTCAGACCCCCTCGCCCTGTCTCCTTGCAGAGATGAGCCCAGAGCAGGGTTTGGTGTCTGGCGGGGCCCAGCTCCTGCTCAGCCCCCTCCAGCCCTTCCACCAGGGCCGATACACCTGCCTGGCACGGGGCACGGGGGCTGAGACACGCAAGGAATTCACGGTGCTGGTGCGAGGTAGGGCTTCCCCAGCAGCCTGCTCCCCGCGGGCTCTGCCCCAGAGGTGAGCCTTCCTCCCCCTCCCCTTCCTCAGCCTCCCTCTCTCCCCGGTGCAGTGGCCCCCCGGATCAGCAGCGCAGGGGAGCCCAGCGAGCACAGCGTGCTGGAGGGCAGCAGCGTGAGGCTGGAGTGCCGGGCAGAGGGGCAGCCCACCCCCCACATCTCCTGGCTGAAGGACGGGCAGCCCCTGGGGCTGCAGCCCCCCTCACACGCCCGGTGAGTCTGGGGGACACCCCAGGGGCTCAGTGGCCTCATGTACAAAATTGCTGGGCAAGGCAGGTTGAGCTGTGCTGCTTCTTCCCGTTGCTTGCTCTGGGATGCGCTCATCCCGGCTCTTTGCTGAGAGAATGTCACCCCGGGGTAAATCTGGGAGGCTGGGATGGTCACTGCCACCCTGCAGGGTCCCAGGTGATGCCCTGACCTTGCAGCGTGCCCAAAATCCTCACCCCGGGCTGCAAGCTGAGCACAGAGCACTTCTGCGCCGCGGGCACGTTGGGGACGAGCACACCGGTCACTGTCCCACCCTCCCCACGCAGGCTGTCCCCGGACGGCAGCGCCCTGCTCCTCCAGGCCCTGCGAGCTGCCGACTCCGGAGCTTACACGTGCCTGGCCCGGAACAGCCTGGGCGAGGACACGAGGCTGCACACGCTGAACGTGCTGGGTGAGCAGGGCTGGGACCTGCGGGGCAGCGCCGGGGCCACCCCGCCCGGCAGCCGCAGCAGCCCCCGTGTCCCCTCGCCCAGTCCCTCCCAGCATCGAGCGGGGTGCCGGCGACTCGGAGGCGGTCCGTGGAGTGCTGTCCGCCGCGGTGACACTGCAGTGCTGGCCACGGGGGTCCCCTCCGCTGCACGTCAGCTGGCTGAAGGACGGGCTGCCCCTGCGCCTGTCCCCTCGTGTCACCCTGCTCTCGGCTGGGCACGTCCTCCGGTGAGAAGGGACCCTGCAGCAATGGCCAGCCACGGGTTTTGGGGCTGCTAGCCGGGTTTGCACTGCTGCACCCTGAAGTGTCACCTTGGGGAGCAGGGGGTCACCCCGAGCTGATGTCCCCTCCCCATCCCCGTGTCCCATGCCACGGGTTAGGATCTCCCAGGCTCAGCTCGCCGATGCCGGACTCTACACTTGCGTTGTCTCCAGCCGGGCGGGAGTGGCCGATCGCAGCTTCGTCCTGCAGATCCAGGGTACAGGGCAGGGGGCTGGGCAGGGCACGGCAGGGGGCACCGGGACACTGCTTTGGTCGGCAGAGCACACGCTGTGCGCTGCACCCATTCCCAAGCAGTCCTGAGCCATTCCTCCGCTGCTGGGGTGGGCTCAGACCATCCTTTGTTCCATCCTGGAACAAAGCAGGAGCAGCCTGAGCGCAGTCCCAGAGCCTCCCGCAGGAGGGCTGAGCCACCTCTGGCTGCTCGCAGGACACCAGCGAGTGGCCAAAGCCAGCCCCGGTGTCTGGGGACCTGACTTTTCTCCCCAGTGCCCCCGGTCCTGGAGAGCCCCGAGAGCAGTGAGGAGCAGGTGGTGGCCGAGGGCTCCGATGTCACTTTCAGCTGCAAAGCCACCGGGTCCCCAGCACCGTCAGTGACCTGGTTGAAGGACGGAGAGCCCCTGGGGCAGCAGGGTGCCCGGGTGCCTACTGGCCCACAGCTGAGCCTGGTGGCCGTGGCACCAGCTGATGCAGGCATCTATTCATGCCTGGTGGTGAATGAAGTGGGAGAGGTCAGCAAAGCCTTCCACCTCGTGGTGATGGGTGCGTGTCATCCCTCTGGGCTTTGGGAAGGGCAGCTGAGCCAATTTTTTGGGAGCAATGAGGGATGAGCCCTCCTGCCTTGATGTGTGCCTTGCAGAGCCACCCCGTGTCGAGGCTGGGTCCCACCCCACTGAGATATCCATGGCTGTGGGCACCCCTCTAGGGCTGAGGTGTGTGGTGACAGGTGTCCCCGTGCCCACTGTCACCTGGGAGAAGGATGGACAGCTGCTGGCAGGGCCCTCGCTCGTGTCAGGGAATGAGAGCACCCTCCACATTGACAGCACTGAGGTAGGATCTCCACTTTTTTATCCCTGCCGGGGTTTTGTTTTTGTGCCTCAATTTTTCCCTCTCCTGGCTGTGCAGGTGGCTGATGCTGGCTTGTACACCTGCCTGGCCACTAGTCCTGCAGGGGAGGACAGCAGGAGCTTCCATGTCAGCATCCAAGGTAGTGAGATCCCAGCAGTGCAGCGAGGAGAGGGCTGGCAGGGGGGGCTGCAGGGTGGTCCAAGCCTTGGGGGACCAGAGAGCCAGAACCTCCTTTTTTGGGATTGATGTGGGCTCCAAAAGAGGGATCTGAAGCACAGTGCTGGCCCTGCAGAGTGGGGGCCTATGCATGACTTATGGGGACAGGGATGGGGGTGCCCAGCACACCCTGACCCCCCTGGCCCATGTCCCACAGCACCCCCCAGCACTGCCAGCGCCGAGGAGATCCCCGTCATCACGGCTGTGCCAGGGGGGCAGCTCCTTCTGGAGTGCCCAGAGGGTGCTGAGCCCCACCCCAGCATCGAGTGGCACCGGGAGGGCTCCCTGCTGCAGGTACCTGTGACGGGGCCAGGGACGGTCACGGTCGGGGCCGGGGGTGATGCTGGGTGGCTGCTGACGGGGCTCCCGGGGGTTTTAGGAGGATGCCCGCAGGCAGGTGCTGGCCCAGGGCCGTTTCCTGCAGGTCCTGGCCGTGGCTGCGGCGGATGGGGGCGAGTACAGCTGCAGGGCCACTGGGGACACCGGGGACACCGGGGACACGGGCCCACGCGTCCGGGTGCGGGTTCACGGTGAGTGCTGCCCTGACCTGCCCGAGTGCCAGCTCCTTCCCGGTTAAATCCAGGATGCGGGATGTTCTAGGGTGTCTCGTGGTCGGGTGATGGGATGGCAGGGCTGGCGTACACCCAGCCCCCAGTGGCGCCCTCCCTCCCCGAGCCCTGTCCCACACTCGGTGCTGTCTCTGGCGTTGCTGCAGTGGCCCCGGAGATCCAGGCGGGCCCCCAGGAGGTGAAGGCACTGCTGAACACCTCGGCCGTGCTGCCGTGCCGGGCACAGGGGTGGCCCGTGCCCCGGGTGACGTGGCGCAAGGACGGCCAGCTCCTGCCCCTGCCCGGGAGTGACAGGTAGGAGGCTCTGCGGGTTGGTGGCACTCAGATCATGCCACCCTCCACAGCAACAGGTGATTAGTGTGCCAGTCACCCTGTGAATGGCTGTGCTCTGTCCTCACACCAGCTTAGGGCAAGAGTGGCATGTGGCTGCCATGGCGCTGTCACCTTCCCAACCCCTGCTCCCTGTGTGATGCAGCCTGGCCACGCAGAGCCCCCACAGGCTTCCCCTGCTCTCCCTCCTCAGGCTGCAGCTCCTGCCAGGTGGCTCTCTGCAAATTGACCCTGTCCAGGCCCAGGATTTGGGCCATTACCTGTGCATGGCATCCAGCCCTGCTGGCTCTGACCGGCGAGGCCTGGACCTCCACGTCCTGGGTAAGCAGGAGAGTCGCATGGGTCCCTCCTGGGCTCACCCTCCTGCAGCCCAGCGCAGTGCAATGCTGTGCTGCTCTCCTCTGCTCATGGCTGCCCTCCCACAGTCCCTCCTGCCATCACACCTGGGCCCTCCAACCTCACCCTGCTGGCTCAGCAGCCAGCCACGCTGGGCTGTGACGCCTGGGGGTCCCCCGAGCCCCACATCAGGTGGGAGAAGGATGGCCATCCCCTGAACCTGCACCTCCCACCTGGCACCTACAGGTACCTGTACACCGCAGGGTTCCCCTGAAGGGTGGGGCTTGCCCCTCCTGCTGCTCCCTGGGGCACAGGGGTGATCCTGATGTGTGCTCTGCCCGCACAGTTTGCAGTCCTTGGGGTCACTGCTCATCTCCAGCCCTGCTCCCCGGGACCAGGGGAGGTTTGAGTGCATTGCCACCAACGCTGCTGGAGAGGCTCGAAAGGCCTTCCTCGTGTCTGTCCATGGTGAGCTCCTGGGGCTGGGGGTTCTGCTGAGAGTGGCTTTCCCAGGGTCTGTCACCACCTCGGCTGTGACGTGGGTGTGCTCCAGCCCCACACAGGGCTGGGTGCCCACTCAAGAGCTGGGCTTGGGGGTGGACGAGAGGGGAAGAGAAATACTCATGCCCATATGAGCAGGGACAGAATCCTCTTCAACACTTACCACACAGCCCTGCTCACCTCCCTCCCTCCTTTCTCCAGTGCCCCCCACCATCGCTGATGGCCTCACGGACGTGGTTGTCACCCGGCTGTCCCCTGCAGTCCTCACCTGCTACGCCTCGGGCGTGCCCCCTCCCACGGTGTCCTGGAGCAGGGGGGGGGCTCCGCTGGGCAGCAGAGGAGGGGGCTACCGCGTCCTGCCCAGAGGTACAGCCCAGCCCCGCGGGGACAGCGATCCCTGCCCGCCCTGCCGCCGCCTCCCCTCCGCCTGCTGTTTTGCAGGAGCCCTGGAGATCCGGCAGGCGCTGCCTGCGCACTCCGGCCGCTACACCTGCACGGCTCGGAGCGCCGCGGGCACGGCCCGCAAGCACCTCTGGCTCACCGTGCAGGGTAAAAACAGCTCCGGGGCGCTGCTGCCGCGGCTCCTGCGCCCTCTTCCCAGGGTAGCACTTCCCTGCCTTCACAGAGCCCCCTGCCTTGAAGCCCCTGCCTGGCATGGTGATGGTGATGGTGAACAGCAGCGTGGTGCTGTCCTGTGAGGCCACAGGCGTCCCCCGGCCGGAGGTCACCTGGCAAAAGGATGGTGTTGGCATCGCTGGAGGTGAGCAGGAGTGAGCTGGGGGCTGGCAGAGCCCACGTTACCTGCCAGCCTTTGCCTAGGGGGAGATTTAGGGGCCAGGGGTTTGTAGGCATCCAGCAGGGTGTGGGGTGTCACTGTGCATGGATCCTCCTGGCTGCTGGCTGCTGTCCTGGGTGGGTGTGTGGCCGCTGAGCCGTTCCATGGAGACTCCTTGAGAAGAGGCACCTCTGTGGGGGAAGCAGACCCTGCCCATCATCCATCTGTGCTGCCCCATCCTGTCCTTCGTTTCTGCCAGGCTCTGGGCTGAAGGTGCTCCCTAGTGGGCAGCTGCGCCTCCTCCGAGCAGCCCCAGAGGACGCAGGCACCTACCTGTGCATGGCCCGCAACCCCTCGGGCACGGCTGCGGGGAGGACCAGGCTCGTTGTGCAAGGTACAGCCGCGCTCAGAGCTCCGGAGCTCGCCCCTCTGCTCAGCCCCTCCCCAGCGCCTCTCAGCAAAACGTGTCAGCCCATCTGTGAGCAAACCCCTGCCCTTTTTCCTCATCCAGTGCCCCCCGTGATTGCTGGCGGCCCGCTGGAGCTGGTGGTCCCGGAGGGGCTGCAGGCGCTGCTGCCCTGCGCTGCCCGCGGTGTGCCCGAGCCCCGCGTGTCCTGGAGTCGGGAGGGAGCGCTGCTGCCCGGCGGGAAGGCCACGGTGCTGCCCTCCGGGGAGCTGCTGCTGCGGGATGTCCGGGTGAGCACCGCCCCGAGGGCCGCTGAGGGGTTGGAGTGATGAGGAACGAGCGTCCTGCTGAAGAGCTTTTGGCTGGTTGTGGAGACATCTGGCAGAGGGAGAGCCCGGTGCAGTCCGGTGCCTCAGGCGGGAGGGTTGGGGCAGTGTGAGGATGCTAATGCGGGCTGGGAAAAGCGGCTCTGTCCAAACTTGGACTTTTTAGGTGCCCAGGAAGCAGCGGAGCTGTAGCTCAGCGAGCCAGGGCTGCAGCTAAAGATGACTGATGACTCCCTCTCATCCTCATGCAGGAGGGGGATGCCGGGAGCTACTCCTGCACCGCGGTGAACTCCGCCGGGAGGGCCGTCCGCCGGCTCTCCCTCTCCATCCACACCCTGCCCACCTTCACGCAGCTGCCCACAGACCTCACCCTGAGCCGCGGCGAGAGGCTGGAGCTGCTGTGTGCCGCAGCGGGCAGCCCCCAGCCCCGCGTCTCCTGGACGGCCAACGGGCAGCTCATCACTGGTACCAGCAGAGGATGCTGAGCTGGGGGACAGTGCCATCCTGCTGCCACCCGTGTCCCGCTTTTTAGGGTCCCCGCGGTGCCAGCAGGTCTGGCCGTGCGGGGTTGTGCCCAGCTGATGCCAACCGCCCTTTTTGGGGGTTTGCACCCCGCAGATGGCGCGGCGGGGCTCGGCGGGCGGAGCGTCCTGCGGCGGGAGGCGGCCGCCCCCACGGACAGCGGCACCTACGTGTGCCACGCCGAGAACAGCGCCGGGGCCATCAGGGCCGCTGTCTTCGTCTCTGTCAGAGGTAGGAGCTGGCAGGGAAACCGGGGTGCCCGGCCAGCCCCCCTCCTCTGCCACCCTTTCCTCTTCCGCAGAGGCACCCGTCATACAGGGGGAGGCCAGCACCTACCAGGTGGAGCACTCCGGAGGGGATGCCCTGCTCGACTGCCACGCCCAGGGTCACCCTGAGCCCCTCATCCGCTGGAGCAAGGACGGGGAGCCGCTGGTGGCCCGCGGGCGCCTGCAGCAGCTGCAGAATGGCTCCCTGGCCATCCGTGCTGTGGGGGTGAGCAGGGCCTGGGGGTGCTGGCTCATTTCGGGGTGCTCTTCTGGCAAAGCAAAACGCTGTGCTGATGCTGTTGGTCCTGCTAGAGCGCCGATGTGGGGCAGTACCGGTGTGTGGCAGAGAACGACGCAGGCACAGCAGCAAAAGTTGTCACCCTCGTTCTGCAGAGTGAGTGCTGGCCCCCTCCACACCCTTCTTTTAAGGGACTGCAAACCATGTCACCTCCCAGCCCCTCCAACTCCCCCTGCTCCATGCTGCATCACTGCCTGCACCCTTCTTGTAAGGGACCGCAAACCATGTCACCTCCCAGCCCCTCCAACTCCCCCTGCTCCACACTGCATCACTGCCTGCATCCCTTTCCCTGCCCAGGTGCCCCTGTGGTGACAGTGACACCAGCAGAGCTGAGGGTCCACGCTGGGCAGCAGGTGCTGCTGCACTGTGTGGTGTCAGGGGAGCCCACCCCCTCCGTGGAGTGGCAGCGGGACGGGGAGCCACTGCCCGAGGGTCCCCACACTCGTGTCCTGCCCAATGCCACCCTGCTCCTGCCCTCTGTCACCCACCGTGATGCTGGCAGCTACTCCTGCCTCGCCCGCAATGCCCTGGGCTCTGCTGCTGCCCACAGCTCCCTGCACATCCAAGGTGGGTGTCTGCCCTGGCACACAGCTCCCTGCGTGTCCCAGGTGGGTGTCTGCCCTGGCCCCAGGGGCTGGGGCTGCCTGCAGGGCTGTTCCACCCGGGGTGACACCTCCAGTGTGGAGCTGACATCCAGGCTGCTGAGCCCTTTCATTCCTCTGTGGCTCACACTCTGCTTTGTCCTCTCTCCTGCCCTGAGCCCAAGCAGGCCCTGTCCCAGCCCTCACTCGCCTCTCCTCAGCCTTCCTGCCTTAGCTGCCCGTGATTAAATTCCTGCAGGGCTGTTCCACCCGGGGTGACACCTCCAGTGTGGTGCTGTGGGTGACACTGCCCTGCTTGTTCTACCCCCTGTGGCTCACGCTCTGCTTTGTCCTCTCCTCTCCTGCCCTGAGCCCAAGCAGGCCCTGTCCCAGCCCTCACTCGCCTCTCCTCAGCCTTCCTGCCTTAGCTGCCCGTGATTAAATTCCCCTCTCCCAGGGGCTGTGTTCAATGCACAGACACATCCTTTCCTGCTGCCCTGGGGAGCAGAGAGCTAGGCTGGAGGAAGTGCCAGGTGCCCTTTGTGCCCTTGTGTGGCTGGTGGCATTTTGCTGCCAGGCACGCTGGAGAAGCAAATAAAAGCTTGGGGCTGTGCCAGGACCTTGAGGCTGATACAGAGCAGGGTTTGGGGGTGTCAGTGCCTGTTGGTGTGACGAGGCACAGGACCACACTCACAACATCCCTTGTCAACATGGCCTGGAGCCATGGGGACCCTGGGGACTGCTGCAGCCAGGCAGGGACACTGCCTGCCTGGCTCTGGCTGCTTTCACCTCCACAAAACAAGATTTTTTTGACATGCAAATCAGTGAGAGGGCAGTCAGGCAAGTGAGTGCAGTCGCAGTGCTGCTGCCTGACCCCATCCCATGTGCCCCAGGGGAGCTGCACCGGGTGCGGGGCAGCCTGGTCGGTGTCATCAATGGCCACGAGCTGGGTGTGTCCAGCCTCGATGCCAGCGCGCTGGGGGACTCCAGCACTGCCACCCTCCGGAGCAGCGTTGGGAGCATTCCACCTGCCATAGGTGCGTGGACATTTCTACCCTCACCCCGTGAGAGTTTTTACCTTTGTCAGATGTAAATCTTGAGGGAAATGTTTTTATTTATTTTTCCCCCAGAAGCAAACCTTTTTTCCCTCAAACCTTCCACTGCAGGCGAGGAGGGATGGGACAGTGCCCCCCAGGAGGGTGCTGGCTCTATGGTGACACCCTTTCCTCCCCATTCCAGGGCCGCTGATGCGGGTGCTGGTGACCATCATCGCCCCCATTTACTGGTCCCTGGCACAGGCCAGCGGGGCAGCCCAGAACGGCTTCGTGCTCACGCAGGGCACCTTCCAGCACGAGTCCCTGCTGCGCTTCGCCACAGGTGAGGGGTCCCCGACAGCCTGGGCAGCTCAGCCTCCCTGGGCAGCTCAGCCTCCACCCCCCCATGCACCACCCTCAGCCAGGAGTGCAGCTGGGTCTGGGGGTGCCGTGGGATGCTGATCGCCTCCTGTCCCCCCCGGCAGGGGAGCTCCTGCGGGTCACGCACCTCGCCCGGGGCGCGGGGGGCGCTGGCGCTCTGCGGCTGGACAGCGTCATCAGCGGCTCCGTGCCGGAGAGCTTTGGCGATGCCGTGCTGCTGCTGCAGGTGCTGGCACTGCCCGTTATCCCCGTGGGAACCTCGGCTCCCATGCCAGTCCACGGCCTGACCCCGCTCCCTGCCTCTCCCCAGGATTTCAGCGAGCGCTACGTGCGCACGGGCGCGGGGCAGCTCGCCGGGGGCTCGGTGCAGAGCTTCCTGCAGGATGGGCGCCTCGTCCGAGCCCACTGCAATCACACCATCGTGTTCGACCCCCCCGTGGGGCCACAGCCCCCCCGGGTGCAGCAGCTCCGGGCCAGAGGCATCACAGCCTCCTATGACCCAGCCAAACAGGAGCTCCGCTTCCAGCTCCGTGCCTCGCTGGATGCAGGTAGCCAGGGGAGTCCCCAGCGTGGGGATGGAGATCTGTTAGTTCTGGGTATCTGTGAGGATGCAAAGACCATGTCCCTGCAGTGACATGTCATTCTCTCTGCTCAATTCACAGGGGCTGGCAGAGACCAGTGCCCACTGGGATTCATCCCAGACCCGGGGCAGCTGTACTGCATGGGTATGGACCCTTCCTGAGGGGACATGAGGATGGCAGGGGGCCATCTGGTGCCACTTCCCTGTGCCCCCAACCCTGTGCTCTCTCCCCAGATGTTGATGAATGCACCGAGGGCTCCCATGCCTGCCGGTACAACCAGATCTGCCAGAACTCTGCTGGCTCCTACAGCTGCTCCTGCCCTCCTGGCTACCGCACGCTGGGCACGGGCTGGCCATGCCTGGGTACGAGCTGGGCTCTCAGGGCCATGGTGACACCCATGGGCACCCCCCTGCCCTGTTCCAGCCTCAGCTCCCCCACCCAGCTGCAGCTCCCCACCTCTTTCCTCCCCCAGATGTCAACGAGTGCCTGAATTTTCCCCCACCGTGTGCCTTCGAGTGCCGCAACCTGCGGGGCTCCTACGAGTGCCTGTGCCCTGCTGGCAAGACCGTGCTGCCGGGCGGCCGGTGTGGCAGCGCGGGGATGGAGGGAGGGGACACAGCGAGCAGGGACACTCCCCTGCGGCGGCAGGGGCCGAGCAGCCGCCTCCGAGGCCGATCCTTCTACACGCAGCTCGCCCTGCGCCGCGTGGCCAAGGATGCAGCCAGGGGTGCCCGGGGCCCCCCCTGCCCCTCGGGCTACCTCAGGAGGAATGGCACCTGCACTGGTGAGCGTGCTTGGGGAAGGGTGTTGAAGGGAGTGCAGAGACTGCTTTGTCCCCAAAAGGTACCTCGTGTCCTTCTTGCTGCCCTGTCCACCACATTGTTTGGGCCCTGTGGTCTTTGCTGTGGTGAGAGCCAGGCTGGCCCAAGGCAGTGGCACCAGAGGGGGCTGATCCTGCCCTCTTGCCTTCATCCCTCTCATCCCACAGATCTCGATGAGTGTCAGACCCTGAACCAGTGCCAGCACGAGTGCAGGAACAGCCCGGGCAGCTATCACTGCCTCTGCCCCACTGGCTACCGGCTGCTGTCCAACGGGAAAACCTGCCACGGTCAGTGCAGGGTGCCAGGGGGGTGCCCCGTCCCCGTGGTGCTCTGGGTGTCATCTTGTTGGGGCTGCAAGTCTTCCTCCTCTCTCAGGATGGTTGTTCCCAGCCTCAGCTCTCCCCAGTCTGAGTGCTCGTGTCTCACTGCCTCAGGCAGATGTGAGAGGGTGGGGGAGACGGGGATTGAACCCCATCTCAGCCACCCCAGCACCTCAGACCTGTCCCCTCTGTCCCTGCAGATGTGGATGAGTGCACAGAGGGCACAATCCGGTGTGGCTCGAGCCAGATGTGCTTCAACACGCGTGGAGGTGCCCGCTGCATGGACGTGCCGTGCCCAGCCGGGTACCGCAGGGGCTCCAGCCCGGGGTGAGTCGTGCTGCGGGGCTGGCAGTGCCCATCCCGCTGTCCCCATCTCACCACGACCCCGCGTGCCCTGTGCGCTCTCCGGCGCCCAGCACAGCCCACCCTGCCCGTCTCTCACGCAGGCTGTGCGTGGGTCGCTGCCCCCCGCTCTGCAGCCCGGCCGGCCCCCCCACGCTGCAGTACCAGCTGCTGCCCCTGCCCCTCGGCATCGCTGCCCGCCGGGACGTGGTGCGCCTCACCCCGGCCACCTCCCTGCGCCACCGGCCCGTCTTCAGGCTGCTGGAGCAGGACCCCGAGGGCCCCTTCGCCCTCCGCTCCGAGCAGGGCCAGGGCATCATCTCCACCCTGCGGCCGCTGCGGGAGCCCGGCACACACCGGCTCAAGGTGCAGGCGCTGGTCCCAGACCGCCAGCGAGCACCCAGCACCTTCCTCCTGCTCATCTCTGTCTCGCCCTACCCTTACTGACACAGCCCAGGGACAGGAGGGGACGCAGGGACATTTCTCCTCCTGTCCCTCCCCACCCCATCGGTGGGGCACGTGGCTCAGGGAACGCTGAGCTTGTACCTCTTGTGTCCCTCCCAGACACCCCTTCCCCTCTCAGCTGTGTTCCTTTCACCCAGGGCCGGGCCTGACTCAGCAGGAGAGTCAGGATCCCGAGGGGATAAGATGTCCCAGCAATCTCCTGCAATCAGGTCCCAAATCCCAGAACAAACACAGCTTTGGGTGGCCTTGGCCGCTATCAGTCCCCAGATGTGGGGGTGGGAAGATGGACTGGGTGACAGTGGCCAGCAAGGGTCCCACTAGGGTGCAGGGAGGGATTTCCTGGGCTGGGGAGGGTGTGGGGCACCCCAGCATTAACCATTATTAAATTGAAATAGTCTTTTTGTTTGTTTGTTTGTCTGTTTTTTAATCCACTTGGTCTCTGTGCACTCTTATTGATTTATGAAGGTGTTTTGTGGCTAAATATTAGCTGTGCCTGAAGAAGGCAGCTTCCTTCAGTGTGTGGGAGAATTCCTAGGCTTGGACACCTCCCTGCCTGGCCTTGGACCATAGAAGGGAGGATATCTGGATGTAGCAATGCCAGAAGGCCAATGTCCAGCCCCTGAAGGTCCAATCCTGCCCAGGGTTGAGCCCCTCAAGCAGCAAGAGCAGGAGATGGCCTCTCTGCACATGGTGAAGATGAAGGCTGTTCCCAAAACACTGTTTCAGTCCTAGCTGATGGTGTGGGATGTGGGTGCTGGCCCCAGGAGCTGGGCCATAGAGGCTGATGGTGGCTGTGCACCTTCCATGGTCAGATCCTGTCACTGGAGATGGCCCTTGCTGCACCTGAGATTCCCCTAAAAAACTCTGTCCTTTGGGCTGGAGCTTTCCTGTGCTCCAGAGCCAGGAGTGCTCTGGGTCTGTGCAAGGGGGAAAGGTGAGTTTGGCCCCTGCCCTGTCCCCTCCTGCCCACCCTGGCTCCTGCATTGCCTCCTGATGGAGGTTCAAACAAATCCAACCTTCCCCCTCCTTGCTGGTCCGGGGAGCAAAGCCAGGTGCTGCAGAGCACCATCTCTCCTCTGCCCCCATTTTCCCCCTCCTCGGGGGCAGGTGGCTCTGTGGAGTCCCCCAGGGGAGGGTGACACCTCTGTGGAGGTTGCTGAGGAGGTCAGGAGCAGGGGGAGAGCACCCAGAGCAGCCATGCAGGGCGTGGGGCTGGGCACAGGCTCCCTCCCGGCCCGGGGGCAGCTTCTGCCCGTGCTCTGCGGGGCAGGAGGAGCGCAGGGCTCTCCCGGGGCCGGTGCCCGAGGGGGGCCTGTCCTGCGGCGGCCCCGCCTGCCTGAGCCCGGTATAAAGGAGCAGCAGGAGGGGGAGGATGCTCCGGGCACCGGACCAGAGCACCGAGGGCAGCCGGACACCGGCAGTGCGTGAGTGTGGGCACGGCAGGGGGGGAGAGGGGAGAGGGGGGGGATTTGCCTTCGGGGATGTCCCCTCACCCTGTCTGTCCCATTTCCACCCACCCACGGGTGTCTCCCACCCCTGGGTGCTGGGGCAGGGCAAGGGGTGCCAGCTCCTTCCCAGCGAGGTGCAGACTGCAGTCAAGCCCTCCCCAGCTCAGTTTGGGATGGGTGGGGAGTTTCCAAGCGAGTCCCATTTCCCTGAGGGTCCCCTTGGCCACCTCAGGGAGGGGAACTGAGACCTCAGCCGGGACCTCCTTGTGCCCTCTCTGCTCTGGGGATTTTGCGGGGCAGGATGGGACCTCCACGGAGTGATGCTGAAGAAAACCCCATGCAGCACCGAGCACATGCCTCTGCTGCTGGAAAGGCTGTTCCTGTCCCTCCTGCTTGCCTTTGCCCCTGTCCTTGCCTCTCCTGCCTGTCCCTGCCTCTCCTGCCTGCTCCATCCCAGCCCTCAAGCAGCAGCCCGGCTGGTGAGAACAGTTCCTCTCTTCACCAAAGTTTCACGCTTTTTATTCTCCTCCTCTCTCTAATTATTTCTTGGTTTTAAAACCGAAAGCGCGGCGTTCCTTTGGCGCAGGGCAGCCCCAGCCTCTCCAGCAAAATCCCTGCCCAAACTCACACGGAAATCGCTACGGAATAATAATAATAAATGCTGAGAAAGCCCCGCCGCGTTCCCCTTCACCGAGCTTTGTTTGCTCTGATTTATTGCCACGGAACGCTGGGACTTCGGGGCTCTCCCTTCCTGGGCAGGCAGATTTGGCACGAGCCGTGTTCCCAGGGCTGGGATCGCTGCTGTCCCCACCCCCTTTCTGGGATGCAGGATGCGTCTCCAGGACAAAGTGCCCCCAGGCCCTGGGGCATTGCGACATTGGGACGCGTCTGAGCAGGCAGAAGTTGGAGAGGTTTCCTTATCTCCCTGCTGGGCCACTTGTAGAGCCAGTGTGCCTGCCCTCGGAGGTGCTTACTCAGGCTGGCAACCACAACAGCGATGCTGGCGGCCACAGCGGGGATGAGATTGGCACTAAAGGAGGGAAGTTGGCTCTAAAGGAGCCGCAGGAGCAGCGTCAGAGCCGGGCTGGGCCGTTTTGGGAACTGCGAGTGCCTTCCTGTAAATGCCCCGGTGAGGAAGGGACGGCTGGACCTCGCTGGGCAGAGACCCAGCTTGGCACGGCCACGGGGAAGGAGCAGGGAGATGCTGCCCGCACAAGCCTGGGCACCGGCTGCTGCCTGCGCGGCAGCCCGACGGGCACGGGCAGGCTCGGGGAGCCGCAGGGAAGGGTTCGGGGCTGCCAGACCCCTTTGTAGCTCCGCACGGAGCCGGCAGAGGCAGGGCAGAGCTGCCTGCGCTGGCCCCAAGCCTCGCCCCGTGGGATGCTGGCTCGGCAGCAGCGGGGCACAGCCCGGCACCGCCGCATCCCGCCGGGACAGCGCTGGGTGGGCCAGCCCCGAGCGGGCACGGCGCCCTCCCGGCCTGCAGGAGCAGGATTGTGCTGACTTGGCAGCAGCAGCAGCGTGAAAGCTGCTCGGGACAGGGCTTGGCCGGCTCCACGTCCGCCTCCCCCGGCCAAGGGTCAGCTGGCATCGCCTCTTCGTGGGGCCCTGGGATTCACAGCCTGGGATTCACTGCAGCAGCCCCTTCCTGCCCGGGACCCCCAACCCCCCCGACATCCAGGCTGCTGAGCCCTTCACCGTCTCCTGCTGTTGGCTGAAGTCCTGGATCTCCTTGGCTGGAGGGTGAGGGGTGCTGAATCCCCACGTAGGTGTTTGGTGCTGGCAGAAAACACTGCAGCGCAATTAGAACAAATGCCCTGCGAGCATTAATTAGACTTGGGGCTGGGCTGGGCTGGGCTCAGGGGGATGCTGCCAAGCTCCCCCAGCCCTGCAGCCATTGCTGTCCTGACGGGCACAGGGGGCTGAGCCGGGGCAGCTCTGCAGAGGGCAGGACGTGCTGGGCTGTGCCAGAGCAAGGCACTGAGCTGTGCCTCTGCCACGGCGCCTGAGCCCCGGCTCCCCAGCACTGCAGGGCACGTGCAGAGCGTGGGGCAGGCTGTGCTGGGGCTGCCAGCATGGAGAAAAGGTAAGAGCAAATCCACCCTCCTGGCTGTCCTGGGTTCCTCTGCTGTCCAGCCACGTCAGGGTGCACAGGCAGGGTGTCCTCCCTGGCTGAGAGCCACAGCCTGGCCATGCCCACAGGCTTTTCCTTGCCCCCAGCCCTGCCCTGGCTCCCTGCTGATCCTTCCTGATGCCGTGGCTGATGGCTGCAGGAAGGGCAGGAGCTTCATGACCCCCTTTTGCTTTGCTTTGGCAGCACCATGGCTCAGTCCAAGGGCACGGTGGTCCTGGCCTACAGCGGGGGGCTCGACACCTCCTGCATCCTGGTGTGGCTGAAGGAGCAGGGCTATGATGTTGTCGCCTACCTGGTGAGCTCGGGGCTGTCCCCAGGGGCTGGGGGTGCTGGGCCATTGGTCTGGGGGGGCTGGGTGAGCAATGGGGGTCCTGCTGGGTGTGTGTGTGTGCTCTGGTGGTGACCCTGCTCGCACTGGTTAACCATGGCCCAGCTCTGCTGCTCTGCTGAGCTGCCAGCCCCGAGTGGCACAGCCTGTCCCTGCCAGCTAATGACCCTCTGCTAATGAAGGCAGGGAATCAGGGCAGAGCCAAGGGGCTTGGCAGAGGGGGGCATGGCACTGAGATATCCCCATCCTGCCCCTCAAGCCCAGCCACCATGGACTCTGTCATGCCATGCATGATGCCCTGTGCCAAACTGGCCTTGCTCTGATTTTGTGGTCTTGTTTCACACCGAGTCTCTTTTTTTACTGCTTTCCAGGCCAACATCGGGCAGAAGGAAGATTTTGAGGCAGCACGAAAGAAAGCACTGGCACTGGGGGCCAAGAAGGTGAGTGTCCCTCCCCTTGCTCCCCACCATGGGGGTGAACACTGGGCTCTCACTCGCCCCAGATGGGGGATTGTGCCAATGAGAAATCCCTTCTCCAGAGGATTTGCCCCAAACCTTTTAGTAGGTTTAGAAAAAGAGTTGGGTTTGCCCAACTGCCTTCTCCAGACGATTTGCCCCAAAGCCTTTTAGCAGCTTTTAGGAAAAGAGAGGCAGAGATATTTTCGCTGCACTGTTCCTAAAACTGCAGGGTGGGTTTCCCCTGCAGCAGCCCTTCCATCAGGGTCCCTCTGCTGGCAGGTTTACATCGAGGACGTCAGCAGGGAGTTCGTGGAGAGGTTCATCTGGCCGGCAGTGCAGGCCAACGCGCTCTACGAGGATCGGTACCTGCTGGGCACGGCCCTGGCACGGCCCTGCATCGCCCGCGGGCTCGTGGGCATCGCCCAGCAAGAGGGAGCGCAGTACATCGCCCACGGGGCCACGGGCAAGGTGAGGGGGGCAGCGGGCAGGGATGGCTCAGGTGCTGGGATGGGGGGGCTGGTCAGCCTGCAGGGCGAGCTGTGGGTGCCAGGAGGGGTGCACTGGGTGTTTTGTGGGGGCTTTTGTGCAAAACTCAGCCGCGTTTCAACACTTCCTCCTCGCTTCTGGGATTTCTGTGCCCAATTTCGGTTCCGTCTCGCTGTTGGGAAGGTTGGAGTCACACTGAACGCTGAGTGACTGGCAAGAATTTCAAAATGCTGAGGCCTCCCGGGCCAGGAGCTGGCTGGGACTGAGCCAGCACAGTCCGGCATGGCCAGGGGCGTCCTGCAACAGCTGCGGCTGTCCCAGACTCTGTCCCTATTCCCGTCCCCGGTTCTGGCTCTCCCGGTCCCTGTCCCCATTCCTGTCCCTGTCCCGGACCTTGCCCTCTTCCTCCCGGCTGTGCCGGTCCCTGTCCCTGTCCCCGCTGTCCCCGCTGGCCGCAGGGAGGGCACTTTGCCGCTAGAGGCAGCCAGAGACCGTGGAAAAGGGATGCTCGGGGCCAGCCCGCTCCTGGAGAGGGGAAACCCCCCTCGGGGGGTGTGGGACCTGCGAGAGGTGACCGTGGGTCACCCCAGCGCCTCCAGCCACTGCCCCGTCCGGGCGGGCACACCTGGGCCAGGTGAGGGCTCAGCGGGTGAACCCAGGACCTGCCGGGTGCCTCCTCCTCCTCCTCCTCCTCCCGTGCCTTGGGCTAAGGCCAGGTGACTCCCCGGGGGAATCGCAATGGGTTTGGGGGTCCCCACGGAGGGGACTCCGCTAGAAAGGGGGTGTTAAATGCAGCCAGGAGCTGCCGAGGGACTTGCCAGCAGCCAGGAGATGGGGCACAGGGGCAGCTGGGGGACACATGACTGGAATTACTCTGTCTCCTGCTGCAATCGGGTCCCTGCACCCCTTTCTGTCCACCCTATCCATCCCCAGCAAGCTTTTCTTGAGCAAGGTGCCCTGGGGCAGCACACCCCCAACGCCACGGAGTCCCCTCTGCTGCCGGGTGCCACCAGCCATCCCTGCTGGCAGGGACACCCTCGGTGGCTGCACTCCCCGAGCCATTAAGCCGCGGGCACGGGCAGGGACTGACTGCCGGTAACTCGACCCGGCTGCGGAGCTTGAAATGCGACCATCTGGGGTGTCCCCGCTGCCGAGCAGATGGAGCAGCCCCGGGCCCGTGGGGGAAATGAGTGCTCGGCTGGATGTACTTGCTGTGTGTAATAGTCCTCTGGGAACGCCCAGCCCGGTGTAAATGTATCCTCCCGGCCCACGGCAGGGAAGTGGGGGTCCCTACGCCCCTTGGGGAGGGGGGAAAATAGGTTTTAGTGAGTGCTATTCCCTTGGAAGTGCTCGTAATTCCCAGCCTTGCTACTGCTCCTCGCCTCTTCCCAGATACCTGGGCTCATTAGTGGGATCTAATCAGTAAGGGATAATCAAGGTAAAGGGAGGTTTGGAGCTGTTGAATTATGAGTTTCTGCATCCCTCTGCTCACTGTGCTCTTACCCCCACCTTGCCCTCTTCCTTCTTTGTCCTTTGATGTCCTTGGGGGAAAAAATACCCAGATCTGCTCTGAACACACAGCAATCAGGAGCTGCAGGAAAGGTGGCTTGGGGTTCCAGCCAGCCGTGGAGATGGAGCAGGAATGATCCCATGGGACAGAGAATCCTTGCCCTCTGTGCCCAGGGTTTCCAACAGCACCAGGGGAGCTGTGGCTGGAGCCAAGCAGCTCCTCAGAGGCTGAGTGTGTGTGAGTGTGTGTGTGTGTCTGTTATCACACCCTGGGCTGGGGTGACCCCTCAGCACCTCCCTTTCCTGTTTCAGGGCAATGACCAGGTTCGGTTTGAGCTCAGCTGCTATGCCCTGTGTCCCGAGATCAAGGTAAGGCACCCCAAAGCATCCCCTGCCTCCCCACTGCCGGGCTCCTGGCCCCTGTGCAGCTGCTGGGAATTCTGTTTAAACACCGATGCAAACGGCCCTGCCTCACTTTAACAAGCCACCAGCTGCACGCAGCGACGTTTTGGCATTTCAGGGGGCTGTAATGATCCTTAATTGACCTATTTTTACCCCAAACACCACGAGGCCACAGAGGAGACAGTACCAAGGCAGCTGCTGGATAATTGATGCTGCCTGTTTCCCTTTGCATCCAGTGCCTGGTTAGGGCCGGGGTTTGGTTTACTCCCACCTTGTGCTGGGAGATTAAATTTCAGCTGGGGGAGCAACACCCTGTGGGTTTTGGCTCCCAGGGGCTTTTCATCTCATGCTCCTGCCCTCCTGCCAGGTCGTTGCACCCTGGAGGCTGCCCGAGTTTTACCAGTGCTTTCCTGGACGCCGTGAGCTGATGGATTATGCCAAGGTAGGAGCTGGTGTGGGGCAGCCACAAGATGCCCAGGGCAGCAAAAAGGTGCTCAGAGTGGCTATGGAAGCTCAGGGTGGCCGTCGGATTCTTGGAGGGACCATGGGATGCTCAGGGTCACCACAGGATTGTTGCCATGACTTGGCAGGTGACAGCAGCACACCCTGCACTACATCCCTGCAGAACCACTTAGGAGCCTCGTGGTCAGAGTTTCCCCCACCCCCCTTTCATCTATTTCTTTTTCTTTTTCCTTTCTAAAAGCCCCATAATTACCTGGCTATTAATTGTAACCCTCTTTCCAAGGAAACGGGTCTCAGCTCCCTGACTTGAGTAACAGACAAAGCAAATTCATTCACCTTTGTTGTCCCTTCCTTTTTGAAGTACAAGTTACAATAAAACATATTAGAAGTTTTGCATCAGGTTTTTATGTGCCCACCAGGGTACCTTTCTTTTTTAGCGACTTCATGGAAATGCTTGACAACTCAGCTCAATCAATCAAGAGGGAAAAGTCAGCTCTGTGCATAAACCAGAAAATTGCTTCAGTTTTTAAATAGCTGCCACCAAAGCTGCCTGGGTAATCTCGGGGAAGGCGAGGTGTGGAGCTGGAGGGATGTGGCGTGGGGTGAGGAGCCCTCAGAGCCCATTAGGGCCGCCGGGAGAGCGCGGAGTGTTGAGGATTGTGTTTGCCATCTGCCGCTGTATTATGAAGGGGAGAGTTTACGAGAGCTTTCCATATGTTGCCAAACAAATTGTCAAATAGGGGAGTTATTAAGAGCGCCGCGGTTTTATTATATGGAAAATGGAACATGTGTTTTTGGGGTTGGGGGTTTTGTTTGGCTGTGGGGATTGTTTTGTTTGTTTGGGAAGGGGGAGAAAGGGAAATGAAATGGATTGGGGCCCCATTCCAACAGCAAAAGGTTGTGGGGTGAGGGTTTAAGTACTTTTCAGTCTTTGGTTATCTGTTACAAAAAAAAAAGGTGGTTTCCCTTCTTTTTCATCCTGAGCAGAGGGAGATGCATGGCCAGGTCCTTGGAGCACATGCATGTGCTCACCTTGGTGCTGGGGGAACTGGAAAATGGTGCTGTGTGAGGCTCCATTGATGCCAGGGAAAGTGAGGCTCTGTTTCACTGTGGCACAGCTCTTTCCATGGGTTTGCTGCCCAGGGGCTGAAGCCAGCCTTGCTCTGGCAGCAAATCTGTGCCAGTGGCTGCTTCATTCTCACACACCTTAATGAGAGCAGCCAAACTCTCCTGGGTGCTGCTCCAGGATTAGCCCGGCCACAGGCAGAGCCAGGTGAAGCTGAGAACAAAATCCCTCTTTGGTCCTGGCACCTTTGGCTCCAGCAAAGACTGCCTAGGCTCTGTAGATGTTGTGTCTGGACTTGAAATGGGGTGAGGATGGGTTGGGGAGCACTGGCTTCCCCAGCCGCCAGGAGGAGGCAGAGGCAGGAGGGGGCTGGCTGAGGGCACAAGCCAGCTCAAGATCACTGGTCATTGAGGTCTGAAAGATGGATTTGTACACCCCAGGTGAGATGGGTGTGCCAATGCTGGGTCTCTTCTCACAAGTATAAGATGGGACAAGAGGAAATGGCCTTAAATTGTGCCAGAGAAGGTCTGGATTGGATAATGGGGGGTCTCAGCAGGCCCTGTGCTGGAATTATGGTGGGGAGCCAGCAAATCAGAACCTCTGAGCCTGAGGCCATGTCCCCCCAGGAGCAAGGCTGAGTCAGTCCCTCTACAGCATTAGGAGATCTCAGAACTTTGTTCCCACTTCAGGTGATGATTTGAGGGCTGTGATGCAACAACCATGATAATTTCCTCCCCCTGTTCCTGGCAAACAAGAAATGTCCACTCAGCCCCCTGCCCCAGCTGAGCCCTTCACTGGGTCTCTGCTGTGGTGACACTGAAATGCCAGAGCTGCCCAGCAGTGCTCGGGCTGTACAGACACACCAAGGCTCGGTGGGAGCTGCTGTCCCCATCCCTGTCCTGCCACGGCCATCCCACAGCCAGCACACTGTGCCTCAGTGTCCTGGCAGGGTGGGTGACGTCCCCACTGCTCCAGTTCCAGCCTGCTGCCGTCACCTCTCCCGCTAATTCCCCCACGTATTCACCTCGTTTTCACAGGCAATTTCCCCCATTGAAATGTCAGTGGATAAATGGCACGCTGGTGACCTCGTTAGGGAGCCAGGCTCGGTGCTGCAGTGGTGCTGGCCGGGCAGCTGCTGTGGGGCCACACGTCCCCAGGCATGGCGTGCTCGGGGTGCCCGGGCTCAGAGGGACACTGAGCCTGCCTGGGCTGCGTCTGCTTCCCCACGTGTTTGCACGAGGCTGTGAGGATGTGCTGCTGTCCCGACAGAGCATTTGTCATTTTTAGGCTCTAGAGTGTTCTATGGGTTTGGGGACTCGGATCCTGGTGTCACCTCCCCTTGCTGAGAAGCCTGGCTGGGGGAATCAGAATCATGGAACATTTTGAATTGACCCACAGGGTCATTGAGTTCAGCTCCTGGTCCTGCAAAGAGCACCCCAAAAATCCCACCACATACCTGAGAGCATTGCACCATCCTGGCCCTGGAGCCAGGAAAAGCAGACATCATCTGTGCTGGTGTCCCCATCTCTGGGGTTCACGGGGTGCTCTGGGGACCCTCCTCAGCCTGTGGCAGGGCCATCCCACTGTGTCCCTGATGTCCCTGTTGAGGGGGCCCTTGTGGTGGCAGCTGACATGGGAGTGCACCTGGCTCTGTGCTGCCCTGCTTGTGCCATGGGTTGTGCCTTTGTGCTTTTGGGGCTGATCCTGCTGGGAGCCAGCACCAATGGGGGCTGGCTTTCCCTGCAGGCTGGCTTACCCCCACTCTCCTTTTCTCGACAGAAACATGGGATCCCAGTGCCTGTGACACCTCAGACACCCTGGAGCATGGATGAGAACCTCATGCACATCAGGTGAGGAGCTGGGCAGGTGGGGAGCTCCTATGAGGTGAAGACTTGGGATCTGGAGCCCCAGTCCCCTCCAGAACAGCCCTTAGCACATCCGTTGTCCCAGGCTGCCCCACCAAATCCTCCATCCTCCCTTTCTATCCAGTTGTCCACATTCCAAGAGGCAACATTCACCTCCTGGACTCTCCTAAGCCCGGCTCTCCTTTCAGGGCTGCTGCTAAAACACTCTGGAAACCCATAACGTGCCCTTATGTCCATCCTCATGGGGTGGGGGGGCGCGGGGGTCTCGTCCCGCTGGGTTTTGGGGCTGCAAGTTGCAGGTGCTGCAGTGACTTCTCTCTCCTTCCCTGCCTGCTGCAGCTACGAAGCCGGGATCCTGGAGAACCCCAAGGTAATCGATCACGGCGCCGGGGGCGTCTCGTGTGTTTGCAGCCTAATTGGGAATTTCACGGCGGGGCCGCCCGTGTGTGCGGGGAGGCTCCGCCGCCGCCCCCGGCGCGTTAATTGCCGCGTTAATTGAATAGGGGAAGGGACCGCCTCAGGGTGACACCCGAGGGGACGGTGTCGCGGGCAGCGCTAAAGGAGCAATGAGGCAGACGCGGTGCTGGTGACAGAGCTGGTGGCGGCTGGCAGAGGTTCGGGGTGTCCCCTGCAGCTCGCCCAGCCCTCCTTGCTTTGCCAGCCCGCTCTCCATGGGGGTGAGGGGTAAAACCTCCCGTGGGATGGGTGCTGTGGGAGACCCTGTGGGCACCCGTGGGGCCACCAGCTCTGGCTGCCAACAGGGACCGGTGACATCGCCACATCTGCGGCCACTGCGAGCCGTGCCCGTGCTCCTGCTGGCGCTGCCGGCGCCGTTCACGCTCCAGCGGGTCACCGGCCCGGCCGCTATTTAAACTATCTATTTAAACTATCCATCAGGGCTAATTAGACAGCCCGGCGAGAGGAGGGGAAGGCGGGCGCAGAGGGAGCGGAGCCGCTGGCGCTCCGTGCCCGCAGCCCGCAGCGGGGCTGACGCGTGCCTGCGGCGGGGAAGGGAGGAAGAGGAAGGTGAAGGCGGGGAGGGGGTCCCGCTCCTCCCGCTCCTCCTCTGGTGCCCTCCAGAGGGGTGTCTGTGGGTCAGGCTGTGCACAGGGGGTCCTGTGGGGTCTCCTCCTCGGCTGGCACAGGGATGGGTGCTCACGGCTGCGGCTGAAGGTGGCACGGGCCTGACCCGCGCCCGTCCCGAGCCAGCCGCTCCTCCCGCACTCCCCAGGCTCTGCCAAGCCCGTTCCCTTCCCAAACCCCGCTTGGAAAACGGGGCTGAGCAGTGCCCTGACCCCATCCCCTGCTCGGGCACCTCACCCCATGACAGTGCTGGACGTGGCTCCTGGAGCGCGGTGTCACCGCTGTCCCTGTCACCGCTGTCCCTGTCACCGCTGTCCCCTTCCCGGCCCGGGAAGCGCTGCTGGGCACACGGTGGCCCTGGCAAGGTCCGGGGTGCCGGGCACGGCGGGCTCCCCTCCCCAAACCCCCGGGACCTGCCAAACGCAGGGATTTGAAAGCAGATGGTTGAGCTATTTTCTGCCTCTGTGAGGCCCGATTGAAGGGCAATGAGGCAGCTAATGTGGAGAAAGATAGAAATTTACTTGCTTTAACTTCATATGGCACTCTGAAAGAGTTCATTCAGTCCCGGGCACAACAATATCAGCCGGATGAATAAACCATTTGCGGCATCGATAGCTCTGCATCATGGTTTACTTCATGGACCATTTGCTTCCAATTTCTTCTCTTCTTGCCCCGTTTTTCTTGCTTCTTTCTTCCCCCCTCCCTCTCTCACTTTCCACACACTCTTCCTTTTTTTTCCCCCCTTTTTTCCCCCCCTTTTTTTTCCTCTCTTCCCTTTAAAGATGACATTGCAGGACTAGCCCCCCTGCGGGGAGGGATAAATAGAAGGCATTGATACACTGCAACAAACTATTTGTCATTTGAACTGTGCTTTTAGGAGAGAGAATAAAAAGAGGACAGACTCACACCGTAATGATGGAATGCAAGCCAAATGTCACTTTTATTTCTATTTAGTTATTTTATTTAATAGGGGTTTTCATAGTTGGCTCGGAAAATTGGAAACTACCTGACTTTGACTTCCAATGTTTAGTAAAGAGTTTTTAATACTTTCCGGTCTTTTTTTTCCCCACCCCCCTCCACCTTTTCCTTTTGAACTCAAAGTTTTTCATCATCTCTCACAGGTTCATCTAGTTAATAAGTGTGATCAGGGCTAGGAAAGGGCAGACGATGTAAAATTGAAATCCACAGCCCGTGTAATCTGTGCGTGGGGGCACGGGGGAGATGAGCCTGCCTGTCCCTGAGAACGAGGGAAAGGGACAAAAATGACATTAAATGGGAACCGAGGAGGGGTTTGCTGCAGTGAGTGCTTGGGTAGCTATGTCTGTATTCCCAGGATTCGGCTGGGGCTGCTGTTGGGATGTGGACCCCGAGGTTTGGGGTGAGGCGAGGGATCCCCCCCACTCTGGAGGGTGGGATGGGGTTCCCTTGCAGCTGTGTGGGGTTCCCTCAGGTGCTGGCAGTGCTTCAGCAAATATAAATACATTTGGACCAAAATAAATGGGAGTTTTCCTTAAATTCTTGTTGCCTGTCTGGAAAAAAAATTAGATGAAAACTTCTGCTGTAGAGAAATTACTTTTGCACTTAAAAAGCTTAATTTTTTTTTAAAGCAATCACTTGGTGGGATTACTATGGGGCTTTTTTCCCTAACTTGCTTTATACCTTATCATTTTTTTCCTTGCTGGAATGCAAGAGAAGGGAGGAAAAGGGACATTTAAAGGTCCCTTCCATCCCAAACTATTCTATAATTTGATTGAGTGGAAGAAGAGTGATTGAAAAAGAAAAAGAGGAACAGGGAGAGCATGGGCCAGGCATTGGGTGGGTGGGTGCAGGCAGGGCCCCCTCAGCCAGAGACACCCAGAGCTCCAGCTCTGTCCAGCTGGGTTCAGTGGGGAAATACCAGTTTGCCACCTTTAAAAGGGTGCTTGACTCTCCATGGTGCTGCAGTGCCCAGGGTGCTCTGTGCCTCCATTCCACCTCCTGGAGCTGTGGCTGGGTGGGGAGTTCCTCTGGAGGCAGGAGTTTACAAACACAGATCTGAAAGTATTTTGGGGTCAGCCTGTGCACTCGCATCATGGGTGAGTGCTGAGGGGCCATGTGAAATTGCAAAGCATTTGTTCTGCGGGACGGAAAGCTTTTTTATATTACATTTCCCACCCCCCTACCTCCGCCCCCCCTTCTTCTGGCACACACTTCAATTGCAGCAATTCACCATCAGCACCCGGGCCTCTGCTGGCCTGGCTCTGATGGAGATAAGATGCCTCTTCCCTATAAATCTCAGAAAAAAAAAAATATACATAAAGGTTGATGTGCTCTGAAATGGGTTTTTGCTTTGCTGCTCTATTTTCCCCCGTGTGTATTAACCCCGGGGACACCGCGGAAGAGCCGGTGTGCCGGGAGCACCTGCTGGGGTCAGGCCTCCTCATCAGCCTTTTCGGTCAGTGCCGAATCAGCCCGGCCGCGGTGCGGGGACGTGCGGGCGCCGCCGGCGTCCTGCTTTTCCCTGCCTGACTTGCTTCTCCTCAGCCATCCCGCCTCCAGCTGTGGGGGCGGTGGAGGAAAAGATGAGATCAAGTTGAGGGGAAAAATTGGCTGATTCTGCCAACCCCTTTGTTCCCGGGGCCCCCGGTAAGCGCCGGTGCTGTGCCGTGCTGGTCCTGAGCTTTGGGATGGGGGATGAACCCCTGGGAGGGGAATGTGCTTTGGGATGCAGCCTTGGAAGCAGCATGTGCTTTGGGATGGCGAATGTGCTTTGGGATGGGGGATGCAGCCCTGGAAGCAGGATGTGCTTTGGGATGGGGAATGTGCTTTGGGATGCAGCCTTGGAAGCAGCATGTGCTTTGGGATGGCGAATGTGCTTTGGGATGGGGGATGCAGCCCTGGGAGCAGGATGTGCTTTGGGATGGGGGATGCACTACAGGTTGGGGCTGCCAGCAGTGTTGGCCATGGCAATGCCACTGACTGTCCCTCTTCTCTCCCTCTCCCTGCAGAGCCAGGCTCCTCCCGGGCTCTACACCAAGACCTGTGATCCGGCCAAGGCTCCCGACACCCCAGACGTGCTGGAGATCAAGTTTGAGCGGGGTAAGAGCCTCCGTGCTGCCAGGCCCTCGTCCCTGGGCCCCCAAGCCCCACTTCCCAGCTGGGACTGGGGTTCTCTGGCAGCTGGGAGCACCCCCAGGGTGGGGACAGATGGATTGCCCTGACTGGTGACATTGGGGCCGAGGATGGTGCCTGCAGCATGCCAGGGCTCTTTGAGGGGTGCAGAGGGTCTGCTCAGACCTCAGGGGCTTTCTGGGACCCCCCTGAGAGTGGAAAGGGGTCTGAGCCCCCTCACCTGCCACCAGGGCACAGTGGGCAGAGGGTCCCCTCTCCTGCAGGTGGCTCTGAGGGTATGCAGGTGACACTGGCCAGGGAACAGCTGGGGAGCTGCTCAGCAGGGTTTGGCTGCTGATGCTGTCATGAAGGAGACAGGGATGCTCCACTGCATCCCTGGGGACACACGGCAGGGCCCAGCCCCGAGCCAGCACTGAGCAGGGGACACTGGGCAGCATCTCCACCTCTGCCAGCCACTGCCATGCCCATCCATCCTGGCAGCAGTGGCGAGCCCAGCACAGGCTGTGGGGAGCCCCTGCTGGGAGGGGACACCCCCTCCCCACCGCCAGCCTCCCTGCTCCTTTAGAACCATCCCCCTGCAAGGAGCAGCCCCCCTCCCGGCAGCCCATTCAGCCCCTAGTTAATTTATTTGAAGTTTTAATCTAATTATTAACTATTTCAAAGGCTAAGCAGCTTTCAGCAACAACAGCCCCGACAACGTCGGCTCTTCGCCGAGCGGACCCGGGCCAATATCCCGGTGGAGGATGAGGAGAGAAAGAGCCGGGGCGAGGGGAGGGCGCGGGGTGGGGGGGCCCACGCCGAGAAGCAGCTTAAGGTTCATTATTGCCGCGAGTTTACATTTAATAGCAATTTACAACTGAGTTTATAAACCCCTGGAAAATAGGGGGTTTAAGGGGGGGGCGGTGGGGGGGAGCTGACAGCCCCCATCACTAGGCAGGGCTCTTGCGGGCGCCTATATAATAAAGACTAGAAAGGGAGGCATTGAGGCTGATTGGCAACTGATAGTGCGTTAAATGGTAATGAGGAGGGCAGATGGAGGGGGGATTAGCCTCCAACTCCGCACCGCTTTTCTTTGTGGGCTCCGCAGCCCCCTTGTCAGCTTCCTAATACATTTATTGCTCATTTCACACCGCTAAAGAAAAATGCCTCTTTCTATTCAGCATCCCCCCTCCCGACCAACCACCACCACCCCGCTCTGCTTTGCTCCTGCCCGGTGCCCTTAAAAAAAAGGAAAAAAAAAAAAATTAAGGGGGGAAAAGAAAGAAAAGGTGCAATAATTAATTCATGGCGGGGAGCACCCCGCCGCGGGGTGCGTGTGCGTGCGTGTGCGAGCAGCCGTGCCCCAGTGTGGGGGTCCCCCCCAGACACCCCCCCGTGCTGGGGAGGGAGGGGGGCACACATTTGTCACTCTGTCCCCCCTCCCCAGCAAGGGCTGGTGGGACAGAAGGTGCTGCGCTGTAAGACAATTGCGGAGCGTGAAATTCAATTAGTTAAGGGCCTGGTTGCAATTTCACAGGCCCTAAAAAAAAAGAGAGGGAGGAGAGAGAGGAAAAGGGAGGGGGTGACGTTTTTATGGCCTTTTTTATTTATTTATTTCGCTCCTCTCCCGAGGTGGGTCCCCCTCCCCTCGCCTCCCCCTCGCACCAGCTTGGATATGCCTTTTTAAGAAGTTATTTAGAGTTCATATCTGTCACATCTATTTAACGCCCACGGGATGATGTTCCGGGGGGATCCTGACACTGCCTGATCCTGCCCATCCTCTCTCCCCGCCTCTGCAGGTGTCCCAGTGAAGGTCACCAACACTGGGGACGGAGCCACTCGTTCCTCGGCCCTGGAGCTCTTTGTGTACCTGAACGACATCGCGTGAGTGCCACCCTGTCCGGCCAGCAGAGGGGACAAGGGCAGCGTCCCCAGGGCACCAGGGAGGGTGGGAGAGGGATGCTCACAGCAGACAGTCCTGATGAGCCCAGGGATGGTGGCCACTGGGTCCCAGTTGTGCCATAAATGCCAGCAAGCAGAGCTGGCACCAAGGCCAGCAGCACGAGGGTATAAATACCTCAGGGTTTTGCTCACTGGGCATGAGGAGGATTAAAAAGTTCTCTGAACACTTTCTGGGCTGCCCGTGTGCCCCAGCTGCCCTGCCCACTGCAGAGCACCCTGTACTCCTTGTCCCAGCTCAGCCCTGGACCCCCTGCTTTCACATCTTGCCTTTCCCTGTCTCCCTGAGAGGGCTCAGTGTCCTTTTTGTGTGGAGAGTTGACTTTTTGGGGAATGGAGACCTGCTGGCCAGGTTCATTGCCCTTTTCTATTCCTATCTCCACAGCAGCAGCTCCTTTGGGGTTTTCTTTCCATGTGCCACCCCATGCCCAGTTTCTGCTGCTGCTGGCACAGAACCATCCTCATTTGACCAAAAATACAGCAGCACCCATGAGGGCACCCACAAGGGCACCCACCCCTCCTAAGTGCCACCCAGTCCCTGGCCATCCTCCTCTGTGACTTTATCCTCCTGGTGGTGAATGGCAATGAACTTTTCCACTTTGTTCACTCTGTAAATGGTTAATAAGTGGTTTTACAATTACTTTGGGAATGCAGCTGTGCCATGTCCTGTCTCCTTGCCCAGTTTATTTCCCAGTGGCCAAAGTGCCACAGCTGCCTGCAGCACTGGTGGCCCCAGTGACAAGTGGGAGACTGGTGGAGAGAAAAATCCATTTCCTTGTCACCTTTGTTCTTGTCCCTGCTGCTGCTCAGCAGTGCTGGCCTGCTGTCATTTGGGGTTTTTCCCCACTGTCCACCCCTCTGTCCCACGGTGGGGCTGGGACTGCTGCAACCTCCCTTCTGCTCACAGGGGCAAGCACGGGGTTGGGCGCATCGACATCGTGGAGAATCGCTTCGTTGGCATGAAGTCCAGAGGTGAGCCTGCCCTGCCCTGGGAGGACAAAAAAATGGGAAAACCACGGTGGGTGCTCAGTGATCCTGGGTTCAGGTCACACCAGGAGCACTCAGCCTTCCCCTCCCCATCAGCTTTTTGGCAGAGATTTCCCCGTGACAGGGACTCCTTGTTGCTCTCTAATGGCAGCTGCTGGCTCTGTCCCTGTGCCCCCAGGTGAGACCTGTCCCCACAGCAAACACACCAGGCTCTGGGCTTGTGTGGGGATGTGCTCATGGAAGGTCCTGGATGGTGCCAGACTCTCCAAAGCCTGTGCAAACCACAGGAAGCTCATGCAAATGGCTTTTGATTTTTTTAAAAAAAGCAAATATTTGATTTATCCACACATTTTTGAATCCATGTCTCCTAATATTGATCTTCTATTGGGATCAATTTCATTGGAAATCTCTGGAGGTAGCAAGCTGCCCAGTGCAAAACTAAATAAGGAGGTGGCTCAGCGTCATTTCCCAACTCCTTATTCCAACTCTTTTGTGTTAAATCTTATTAATACTTTATTAGAAGCTTCCTTTCTTTAAACTTGCCCTCTGTGCAGGACAACAGCAAATATTTTGGTAAGACTAAGCCTGCAGTGTTCTTCCCCACCACAGAGCAAGAAACAAAATCCAAAACCATTTGATCTGAGTTTGAATAATCAAGTTAAAACCAAAACAAGGAAGAAAAAACCACGGCCTGCACACGCCAGCCTGTGCATTTGCATTCAGGATGCTGAGTAATTTGTCAAAATCTACTTTATTTTTTTAAGAGCCACTGACACGCTCTAGTGACCCTTCCAGCATTTAATAATTTCTCTAAACCCCATTTAACTGTCATGTCTGTCTCTCGTGTGACATTGCTGAGCGATCGCTGCCGCGTTCCTGCGCTGGGGGACCGGGGGCTCTGGGGCAGCTCTGCAGGGATGAGACCCTGGGGTGGCTCCCCTGGGGATGAGACCTTGGGGTAGCCTCCCCCCTTGCTTTGAGCAGGATCCTGTCCCTGGCTGGCTTTTTGGGATTAAGAGAAAGCTCCCAAAATCTGCTGTGCAGGAGAGGGAGAGTGGGATGGGAGCAGGCCAGAACAGGAGGGGGCTGAGGGCACCTGCTCTCTCCCAGGGTTTTGGAACTCAGGGTGACCCCACCAATGCCTGGAGCATTTTGGACCCCAAATGGATTTAGGATCAATGGTGCAGGAGATGGAAGCTGGGCTTGGAGGAGACAATCCTTTAAACCCCAGCAGTGTGCGGCAGATTTGGGGTTCTGCAGGGGAAACTGAGGCACAGGCAGCAGCGCGGCCAGAGCCTTCCCTGTGGTGGAGGTGACAGCGAAGGTGCCTCCTTTTCCTCATCTCCCAGTCCCAGCAAGCCAGAGAAGAGGAAAAATTAATTTGCATTGATTTTTACTAAGCTCCTAATTGGACTTCGTTAAGGCCTAGTGGGCGAGGGGCGCAGGGAACTCGGCCCGGCCTTTTCAGCCCTGTGAGCTCGGAACTCACCTCAGCCTTTTCAGCCCTTTTAACCCAGAACTCACCCCAGCCTTTTCAGCCCTGTGAGCTCAGAACTCACCCCAGCCTTTTCAGCCCTTTTAACTCAGAATTCACCCCAGCCTTTTCAGCCCCATGAGCTCGGAACTCACCCCGGCCTTTTCAGCCCTGTTAACTCAGAATTCACCCCGGCCTTTTTAGCCCTGTGAGCTCAGAACTCACCTCAGCCTTTTCAGCCCTTTTAACCCAGAACTCACCCCAGCCTTTTCAGCCCTGTGAGCTCAGAACTCACCCCAGCCTTTTCAGCCCTTTTAACTCAGAATTCACCCCAGCCTTTTCAGCCCCATGAGCTCGGAACTCACCCCGGCCTTTTCAGCCCTGTTAACTCAGAATTCACCCCGGCCTTTTTAGCCCTGTGAGCTCAGAACTCACCCCAGCCTTTTCAGCCCTTTTAACTCAGAATTCACCCCAGCCTTTTCAGCCCCATGAGCTCGGAACTCACCCCGGCCTTTTCAGCCCTGTGAGCTCGGAACTCACCCCGGCCTTTTCAGCCCTGTGAGCTCGGAACTCACCCCGGCCTTTTCAGCCCTGTTAACTCAGAATTCACCCCGGCCTTTTTAGCCCTGTGAGCTCAGAACTCACCTCAGCCTTTTCAGCCCTTTTAACCCAGAACTCACCCCAGCCTTTTCAGCCCTTTTAACCCAGAACTCGGCCCAGCCCTTTCAGCCCTGTTAACTCGGGTGTGCCCTGTTTGTTTTAGTGGCAGGAGGGTGGCTAATTACGGGGTGCCAGGGTCGGGGGGCACGGCTCGGCCTGGGGCTGCGGCTGCACAGCCCTGCCTCTGCCTCCCGCTCACATCCTCATTATCGAATTATCTTTTTAACTCCGAAGGGGGGCTAATTAAGTGAAGTAAATGAAATCAGTGGGGAGGAAGAGGGAAGGAGGGGGACAGCCACTGCCAAAAGCCGAGCACTGCTGGCGGCTGGGGCTTTTCCTCCCCTTTTCCCCTCCTTTTTCCTCCTCTGGATGCGCTGAGCTGATGGAGGAGAAGAGTGGAAAACCCCTTCCCTGCAACGAGCACATACCAGGAAAAACTTGGCCTGATGGCTCAGCTCTGGACCAAGGGTAGAAATTTGGGCAGCATTTTCCCGTGGGCACAGCATCACCCTGCCCTTCCCCTCGGGAAGGCACCACATCCCTTCCTGTCCCAGGGATGACGTCGGGAGTGACAGCCTGCACTCAGCACAGCAGAATTGCTCGGATGGAGGTGAAGTGACAGCCGAGGTTACAAATTAGAAAATTTTAAGTAGCGGCAGCTGTCTCCTTCGCTGCCTCCCTCCCTGTCCCCCCTGCTCCATGTCCCCCCTTCCTTAGCGGTAATTATGGGGTGATTGAAGCATCGTTGGGCTGCAGTGCTGACACCTCTGTCTTTTTCCTGTAAACATGGGGAGAGGAAAATAGGCACTTGGAGATGGTGCGAGTGTCACTTTGAAGGTGTCTCTTGTCTCCTCGGCAGTGGCGAGGCTGGAGAGTGGCTGTCAGCTGCCCTCCCCTCTGCCCCAGCTGATGCTCTGGTCCTGTCTCCCAGCACCCCCAGATGGGCAGGAGGTGGGGGTTGAGGCATGCACCCAAACCTTCAGCCCAAACTGGCTTTAACAGCCCCTAAGGGGAAGGAGAGGGAATATTAATTGTAATTGTATTAATTATGTTTTAGTGGTGGGCTCAGCTCCACAGTCATGGGCTGGAGGGGACAATGAGCAGGTCCCTGTGCCCCTGTCACTGCTGTGCCCGTGGGGACAGCTGGGTTTTGGTGTTAATTTGGCTATCTGCTCCACATCCAGAGGGAATGGATGTTTGGTGAACACCTGAGCTGCCCCAGGGACTGCACTGCACCATCACTGGGGTGGCTGGAGAAGGGGCTGGCTCTCCTTTGGGACAGTCAGGCTGTGGTCTATGCCTGTAGGGTGCTCACATCATGGGCACTGCCTGGGACGAGGTCTGATGGAAGAGCCTTGGGCTGTGCCCGTGTGGCTCCTGTTGTGTCTGTGGGACTGTGGCCACACTGGCACAGGATGTGCTGAGCCTGTGCCACTCTGCAGGGCACTGAGAGAGCAGAGCCTGGTGAAGTTCTGAGCCCTGTGGGCTCCCTCAGCCTCTCTTGGGGCAGGTTGGGGATCACATCCCCTTCATAGGAACTTTGTGCCCTTTGCCATTCCATGACTGCTCCACAGCAGATGCCCAGTGCTGGGAAGGACCATCCCTGTAGGCAGGGGACAGAGACATGCTGGTGGAGCATCCCTGGCTGTGGACAGCTCACAGCCTTTCCCATCACATATTCACTGCCAAACCAGCTCAGCATTTCCCCACGATATTTCCCCCTGCACCCACCACAGACAGGAGAACTACATGACCATACTCTTATTTAAACACCAAATAACCACACCGTGCACAAAACAAGCCTCGAACGGCTAGAACAAAGGAGCAGCTCGCCAAAATAATTCAACATCCTCCATCCCCAGGCCTTGTGCAATGGGAGGGGGCAGCAGGAAGGGGCTGGGGGGGCCCTGGCAGCCCCAGAGGAGGTTGCCCTGGCAGCCCCCAGGTAGCCTGGTTGCCTCGCAGGGAGAGGAGGGCTCTGCGGGCCCTGCGCTCCCCATGCCTGTGCCCCGCTCGTTCTGCTAATTACAGGTTTTCAACTGCAGACCGTTGGGCACGGATGGGTGGGGGGATCGGTTCCCAAACCCTGTCATTTAGCCTCGTCAGAGTGCCTCTTCAAAGAGGGGAATCTAGAAATTTTCTCCGCAAGGTGCGGAGTGGACTGTCTCGGCCCCAGCATGAATATAATGACAGATGCATTTTACAGAGAGCTGAGACTGAATGCGCTCGACCACGGCTTCTTCTGTCAGCCAAGTCATTATTTTTTGTCATTTGCTGACAGTTTTGGTCTCATTCGTTTCTCTCTCTTTTTCTGCTTTTCCCCCTGCCTGGAAAAATGGCTAGGTATCTATGAGACCCCAGCAGGAACGATCCTATACCATGCACATTTAGATATCGAGGCCTTCACCATGGACCGGGAAGTGAGGAAAATCAAGCAGGGGTTCTCCTTGAAATTCTCAGAGCTGGTGTACAACGGTAGGTGCAGTCCAGTCCTGCCACAGCAGCATCCTCCCAGCTTTCCTCCTCATCCTCCCTCCTTGCTGCTGGAGCTTGCAGGTTCTATTGGTAGTGAAACTGATTTGTAAAACTCATTGGTGTGGGTTTTGAGGCTGCTCCTGGGGAGAAATGTGGGTTTGGGCTGAGCAAAACCCCGCATTGTGCCCAGGGAGCCTGTGCCTGCCTTTGGGAGGCAATGCCATATTCCACGAGATGCTATTGCTCATGGCATCTCTCCCAGCCCAGTGCCACCACTTCCTCCCAGCCAGCACATTTGGATGTAATTCACCATCCTTTTGCCCCCTCTCATGTCACCTTTCCCCAGCTCTCACCTCCAACCCCTTCCACTCTGCCTTTGCCTCATGCACACTGGAGTAGGGGGCACCCAAACTTTAAACTTCAAACCCTGCCATGGCGTTTGGAGCTGGAGAGCTGTCCCTGTGCCCTGGCAGTGTGGCACAGGGGACTCGGGGGATGGAGGGTCCTGGCTGTGCTATGTGGTGCACAGCCCACACAGGGGCACTGCGGGTTGGGGCTCCGCTCTGGGACAGGACAGAGCTGCCTGGGGAGGGCTGGGAGCCATGAGGAATGAGGGATGGTGGCTCACCCTGGCAGTGAAGCACAGCAGTGAAGCCCTGTGTCCTTCCTGCTGTGCAGCAGCCCCAGCCCCACACCGTGGGCTGAGTTTGAGGGGTCTCAGCTCAACATTCCCCCTGTGCCACAGGAGCAGCTCCCTGGCCTGGCAGCCTGGGGGGAGAGCCAGCACTGCCCTGGGGGCTGCTCCACGGATCCACCCCGACCCAGGCTCTGAAGGAAATAGGATTAGCCCAAAGTGCCCTAAGCAGGCTCAAAACCCCACTGGCCACACCTGGGTGCTCGGCTCAGAGTCCCCACAGCAGGAGATTCCTGCCCCATGGCCAAACATCCGCCCTGATTTCTCAGCCTCCCAGCTCCTCCTCCCATCACTTTTCAGGTGTCTCTAACCACAGGGGCTGGGATGATTCCTGTGGGGTCTTCCATGGGGAGATACCCTGAAATAACCTGATTTTGGGAGCTCAGGCTTTGGGCAGCAGCAGGTCAGTAGGACTGGGTCAGGCTTTTCTCCCCTGCCGTTTCTGATGCCAGTGCTTGTCACCTTCCTCTCCAAGGACATTCCCTCTTGCATCTTCCTCAGCAACTGGCATTTAATGCCTGAGCCCCTTTGCTGTTTAAATCACATTTTAGGGCCCTGTCAGGGCCTGGGGGAGCCTTTGCCACCTTCCTCTTGGATCACAGCCCCTGGCCTCATTCATTCTCCAGTGCCACTCATGCCTCTGGCCATTTTTATTAGATTTTGACCTGGCCTGCCTTTCCTTTGACTATTTTTTTTTTGGCATAAACCTGTTTGTCTGTTTATTCCTAACCACTGGCTTGTTGTGCAGCTACCAGCTTAAAAAGCCAAGCAGGGAATCATGGTTTCAATTCTCCCTCCCCACATCTGCCAGGCAGAGGCTGCTTTTTCCCTGGTTCCACGTGTCGAATCCCCAGGGATTCCCAGCTTGGTCCTAGACTTCCCAGCCAGTCCCGAGTCCCAGGAACAACCCCAGCAGGGTGCAATAAGCACCCGTGGGTCCCCGTGCCGGAGGCCAGCCTTTCAAGCTCGCCTTCCTTTAACACCTCATTATCGCAGCTAGTCCCGTTTTTAGGAGAATTAGTGTTTATCTTCCCCCTGTTCCTATTGATCCCTTTGTGGAGGGGTGGCTTTGAAGCCAGTTCCCGTCCTTTCCAGGTGCGGAAATGCCATTGTCCCCCTGCCTGCGCCGTGATTAGGGCAGGATGGTGGGAAGGTCATTAAGGGGGATCGCTTCCAGTGTCTGCAGTGGGGGGTCGGGAGGGGGGGATGCTTCCTCCCACCTGGAGCTGTCAGAGTCAGGATTTAAGCAGCTGGTTATTATTTTAGTGTGTCTGGGGTTTATTTTTACAGGGATTTTTACATCAATGCTGCTATTTGAAGAGTTGTACTTGGAGGGTGGGTACCAAAAAAAGGAGTGTATTTGCCTGGAGCCGGGGTTCCTACTGGCGTGGCAGGGCTGATTTCAGGGAAGGGGTCCCCAGGCCCCCCGGCCATGCCTGGGTGGAGCAACTGAGGGGGGTCAGTTCAGGATTTGGTGGCGAGGGGCTGCAGGACCATGGTGCTGTGCCTTGGAGCAGGGCCACACAGACCCCGGGGACAAGGCTGCAGGATAGAGCCCTGCTCAGGGGCTGGTGAGGCCAAACAACAAAAGAAATTATTTGTTTCTTTAATGGCTTCGGCCCCGGAGCCCAGCTGGGAAGGGAAAGGTGAGAGGGCACCGGTGCGAGATGGGAGAGATAAAGCCGGGGCATGACTGGAGGGCGGTGAATGGGCTCTTTCTTTCTCCACCTCTATCTCCTTCTACATCTCCCAGGCTTTATTCCGGGTCTCCCAGGACTCCCTGGCTAATAACCCTGCTCAGGGACAGGAGGGGCGTGGGGGTGGCAGGCAGGGCCACTGCCCCTCCATGCACCTGCAGTGCCACCAGCCGCTCCTCCAGGATGTGTTTTGGGGGCTGGGGTGTGACTGCACATCACCCCCACACCCAGCCTGGGCTTCACCTCAGGGCATTTGGGCTGCCAGGGGCTGCTGTCCTCACTGGAGCCAGGGCAGGAGCAGGGCAGGAGTTTTCTGGGGTGCCAGCACTGCTTCCCTGCGTCCCACCAGCCCCTCGTGCTGGGACCACAGTGGGGACTGGTCAAACTTTCCCATGAGAGGCAGCAGGGACAAGCTGAGCCTCGCTGACCTTGGGGGGCTGGGAAGGTGGAGAGCCCACCTGGGGCTGCTGAGACTCCTGTGCCCCAAAGCACAGCCCAGTGCAGCCCCAGTGCCAGCCCAGGCTGTGTGAGCTGGGGGGAGCTCTCTGCTCTGCATCACTCTGGGATGGGGAATGGGAACTGCTGGGGTGACTGCCCTGCTGGAACCCCCATTGCTGAGGGGGTTTCCCTTCCCAGAGCTGCTGGGGGGTGAAGTATTCCTGAGGGGCTGCATCCCCCTGAGCACAGTCCACAGGCTGGGGCTGGCTCTTTGGCCAGACCCCTACTCTGGTCATCCCAGGGGAGAATGGCTCATCCCCTTCTTGGGGGCTGGGAGCTGATCCCCCCCCACCATTGTTTCTGTGTCCATCTGTCTGTCGCCACCTGGGCTTCCCAAGATGGTGGAGTTCGAGTGGCAATTTCATACCTACTTAACAAATCTTTTCATTTGCATGATCACCCCTGCCTTGTTCCATCCTCTTCTCCCATCCTGAGGCCACCAAGAAGAAGGGAAACACCTGAGATCTCCATCCCTCATGGCTCAACCTCTGTGTCCCAGCACCTCATTCCCTCACCCAGTCCTGCAATTGCATCCCTTCCCCTGGAAATTACCCAGGCTCTGCCTTGTAAGGCTTAGCCTGGGGACCACCCTAGGCTGCCCTGGGGTACCACCTGGGGTCCCAGGCCCCTCTGGCCTTCCCCAAGCCCCTTGCTGATCCCATCTCCTGTCCTCAGGCTTCTGGCACAGCCCTGAGTGTGAGTTCCTGCGGGAGTGCATCGGGCGCTCGCAGGAGCCCGTGCTGGGCACCGTGCGCCTCTCCGTCTTCAAGGGCCAGGTCTACATCCTGGGCAGGGAGTCCCCACGGTCCCTCTACAACGAGGAGCTGGTCAGGTGAGTGGGGCTGGGGAGGGCAGGGTGGTGACAGTGAGCATCCCATCCCATCCCATCCTCATCCGCATCTCTATCCCCATCCCACCCCACCCCATTCCATCCCATCCCATCCTCATCTGCATCTCTGTCCCCATCCCAGCCCACTCATCCGCCATCCCATCCTTATCTGCATCTCTCTCCCCATCCCATCCTCATCCGCATCTCTATCCCCATCCCACCCCACCCCATTCCATCCCATCCCATCCTCATCTGCATCTCTGTCCCCATCCCAGCCCACTCATCCTTGTTGCATCCCATCCCATCCCATCCCATCCCATTCCCACTGGCACAGGTGACACCACGGGCCCAGCCCAGCATCCGGCCGAAGCATGAGCCATGTTTCAAGTCAATATTGGGTTTTTTTTTCCCCCTCTGGCTTTTCCCTTTTTCTTCGTGTTGTTTTCTCGCTTGCTCGCTCCCCCCTCAGCCCTCCCTCAACTCCTTTCAATCTCTCTAAACACTTTATAAGCCATAAATACACCCGAATGAGTTTAGATCAGTCGGAGTCAAATTATCTTCTCTCTTTCTCTTCTCTGGCTTTTTTTCCCCCCTTCCCTCCCCCTCAAAATCAACAGCTCCTAATAATCCGTCCCAACCCTTCATTATGCTTTGCACTCTCACTTGGAGAGATTAAATGAATAAAGTATTAAAAAAAAAAAAAGAAAAAAAAAAAGAGGGAAGAAAAAAAAGGAGGATGGAGGGGGGTGGGACGGAGGAAAAAGAGAGAGGGAGAGAAAAGCAGGGGCACTTATTCTCCCTGCGTCTCCAACCATTTTCCTTTTCTTTTTGATTTCTACATCGCTGGTTTGAAAGCCTTTGAGTGACGGCGTCACAGGAACCCGAGAGAAAGCTGTGAGAGGCAGAGCTGTGTGGAAATGCCTCTGCACAGTAGGTAGAAAGTAACGTAATTATAGAGCAGGTCAGAACCACTCGAATGAGCAAAAATAAAAGCACAGAGGTTTTTCTGTAGCCCGTCAGGGGAGGTAAAATCGTTGTAAACTCTTTTTTTTTATTATTTTTTCTTCTTTATTTCCCTCCACTTCCTCCTTTAAGGTTTGTGGTTTCTGGGAAATGAGCCGTGTGTTTTGGGGATGTAGGAAACTGCTGGAGCTGGGATTCAGTGGGTGGCTGCTGCCTTGGGAAAGGGGATGTGCTCAGTGCTGCACTGAGGAATCAGCTGCCAGGTCCATAAACCCCCACACCAGCGTGGGGCTGTCCCTGCCTGGATTCCTGTCTGTGCCTGGGGCAGTGTCTCCTGCCCAGGATCACCTGCCAGGTCCATAAACCCCACACCAGCGTGGGGCTGTCCCTGCCTGGATTCCTGTCTGTGCCTGGGGCAGTGTCTCCTGCCCAGGATCACCTGCCAGGTCCATAAACCCCACACCAGCGTGGGGCTGTCCCTGCCTGCAGTCTCTCCGTGCCTGGGGCAGTGTCTCCTGCCCGGGATCAGCTGCCAGGTCCATAAACCCCACACCAGTGTGGGGCTGTCCCTGCCTGCAGTCTCTCCATGCCTGTGGCAGTGTCTCCTGCCCAGGATCCCGTCCCTTTTCTCGAGCCATACCTGTAGGATTACTCTGGGACAGGGTGAGCACCCCTGGGCAGTGCCAGGGGATGCAAGGGTGATGATGCAGGTGAGGGACCGAGGAGGGAATTTTGGGGCTGTGTCTCTGGCAGGGCCTGTGGAGCCTGGGCATGGCTGAGCCGTGTCCCCCTGCCCCAGGGGCTGGCAGTGACCCTGACCTGAGCCCCCCGCAGCCCCCAGGGGATGAGGGGCCAGCAGCAGGGGAGAGCAGCCAGGTCTGGGTTCCCCCACATCTTCTCCCTCCCCAAAGGGCAGCCCTGATCCCCTGGGAATCCCGTGACAGCGCCTTTCTCTCCCTGCAGCATGAACGTGCAAGGGGACTACGAGCCCGCCGACGCCACCGGCTTCATCAACATCAACTCCCTCAGGTCTGTGGGCTCCAGTGGGACCCTCCCGATGGGGGAAAAGCCCCCAGCACCCCGGGGCTCCCCCCTGGCCTCACTCAGGCTCTGGGGGTGAACCAAGCAAGCTCTCCCTGAGCAGTGGGGTGCCACCAGCCCCGCCAGTACCAGCCCTGCTTAATTGCAGCCTTCCCCAGCACAGCCAGCCTCGTTATTTTACTTATTTCTCAGAGCCCTCCCAACTCCAGGGCTGTAAAACACGCCACATTTACATAATGGGCTCTTAATTTTTCGTTTGCCTGTTAACTGCTTTGTTCTCCCCGATCCTCCGTGTCCCCCCGACTCCTCTAAGATTAATTACATTATCTCGTGGGGGGAAAAAAAAATAATTAAACTGTACAGGCCTTAACAAACGCCTGCTCTTCACGCCCCCTCATTCTGCTTAAATTAATTGAAAGGAAATGTGTGTTCTTACTGTTAATTTACAATTAATTTTTTTTTTTCAAATCCCGGGTTCCAGGCTGAAGGAATATCATCGTCTCCGGAGCAAGGTCACCGTAAAGCAGGATGAATAGCAATCAATCGCACGCGAGCCTCCCGCTCCCCTTTCTAATTTCTCCAAGAAGTAGCGCTAATTGTGGTGGCAATTTGTAATTGTAACTCGTCTCCCTGGAGCGGAGTGGCGGCGGAGGTGACGGCTTTGTTGCGGGGCTGCAAGTGAAATGCAATCGGGGAGGGAAAAAAAAAAAGAGTTTTGTCCATCGGAGGAGAAGTGGGGAAAGAAATAAACCCCCAGCCACACGCGTGGGCTCTGGCATTGAGAGCCAGGCTTTATTCCTGCCTCGTTTGTGCTCCTCTGGCTTCCCCCAGCCTGGTTTTGTGGAGTTGGGCATGGATGAGGTGGCTGAGAAGGATGAAGGACGTGGGGGCTTGGTGGTACCTTGTGAGGAAGGTGGGGAGTGGGAAATACCTCTCAGGGAGGTATTTTGGGGGCTGCTGGGGTGAGCTGGGTGCTGAGGATCCAGCCCTGTTGACCCTTTCCTGCTGCGTTTTGGTGAGTTTTAAAGAGCAGGCTCGGGAAAGACAAAAATGCAGGGAATATCCTCTGGTGGTGCTGCAGGAGGTGAGGAGGAAAGGAGTTCTTGGTCCATGCTGAGCAGTGTGTCCCTCTCCCAGAGTGCCTGGAGGGCTGCAGGTCCCTGTGGTCCCGATGCTCACACCTGGCTGGGAGGCAGGGATGGCTCAGCCAGGGAAACCTGGAGCTGTGGTGGGAGCAGAGGGAAAGGAAAGAGGAAAAAACTGGATTTCCTCGCCGTGCAAACACTCAGTGCTGGCGCTCAGCACTGCTGGGACTGGGGAAGGACATGGTTTGGGACATCCCCACACTGGGTGTCCCCAGGACAGGAGCAGATTTGCTCCCTGGAACTGGGGTGCTCCAACCACAGCCAGCAGGGAGCTGGGCAGCCCCAGCCCAGCAGCAGGCATGTGCTGCTTCCCAACGTGTTTGGGGAACAAAAGCAGAGCTGCCACCAAAAAGGGGCACATTTTAGTAGCCCCTACAGAACAGCCAGGCCAAGTGGCCATTTGGGGACGTCCAGGCGTGCCCTGCCCACTCTGCTGCCAAGCCAGCAAGTGTGACAAGCTCTGACATCACAGCTGGGAAAATAACATGTTATTTTCCCAGCTTGGATGTGAATTTCCCTGCTATTACTCGCAGTGACCATCCTGGGAGGAGAAAGCAGCAGAGGGCTGTCAGGAGAGGGGAGAGAAATGGTTTTCTGGGCTGGTGGAGCCTGTCCAAGCCCTGTGGGCTATGGGGATGCTCTGCAGGGCCACCCCATTCCCTTAATCCCCCTGCTTTCAGCAGCAAGTCCATGCTGCAAGAGCAGCTGCACGTGGGGTTCTGCAGGAGCCCCAGGGGGGCTGGTGGCCAGCGGGTTGTGCTGACCAGCCACCCTGGCTGGGTGCCCAGTGTGGAGCCCTTTTCACCCCACAGCAGCTCATTCTCAGGTGTGAGAAGGGTTTGGAACCTCATCAGGAGCCTTCTCCTGAGGAATCATCCAAAAAATCATGGGAACAGAGCTGCTTCCCTTCCACACACCAGGGATGGACGCTGTGGTGGCCCATGGGTCAACGAGGAGCCCTGGGAGCTGTGAGAGTTCCCTCCCATGCCCATCCTTGAGCGTGGTAGAGCATCCCATTGGAAAAGTGGAGTTTGAAACAACTTGGTGCAATGAGGAGCTGATATCTTCTTTTTTTGGAGGGAAAATTCAACAAAACAAAGTGTCTCAGCAGAAGCTTCTTGTGCCCCAAAGCTTGAGAAATGCTGGAAAAGCTCTGTGAGAGCTCATTGGGCCTGCTGGGTGCTTAAATCATCACCTGGAAAAAGCCATTTAACTCCCACTCGTGGAATATCCTCCAGCACTCACACCAGAGCCCAGATCTGAGGGAATCCTGGCTGCCCCAGTGAGGTTTTTGGCTCAGGGCAGAGGATGCTCTGCCGTGGCAGCTCCTCAGGAAGCACAGGGATGCTCTCAGAGTCAGTGATGGACATGACACCTCAGCCTTGGAGGAGTATCACGTGCCAGCTTCCAGCTGCTGCTTCCAACTAGGCTGCAAGGGGATTGTGCTGGTAAGGCAGAGCTCAGTGTATTCAAAAAACCAAGTCAAACCCGGTGTGAGTCTTGGAGAAGGGAAAAAACTCTCAGAAATCATCATTTCAATGCATAGAGGACACCCACCAAAGTGCCTGCGCTTCCTGTTGGGCTGCAGTGATGGGATGCTGTGAGACAGACACCACATTTAATTACCTTGCTGCCCTAATTGCCATCAGCCCTTCCAGTTCCCAAGCTTTGGTGGTTTCTCAGCATCCTTCCACCCCGTTGTGTCTCAGGGATGTGCTTCAGGGACTGGGACTGCCAGGTGGGAAAAGCAGTGGGTGAGGAGCCCTCTGTGAGCACCTCCTGAACCACCTGGAACTCCCCAGCAGAGAGGTTTTTGGGGGAATATTTTGCCCTCTAAGGTGACAAAACTGTTTCTGCAGCACCCACCTGGCCCTGAGGGCAGTGAAGCTGGGCTGGGGGCTCCCCATTCCCAGGACAGAGCTGCACTGGGAAGAGCCCAGAGTGATCCTGGGAAGGGACCTGGGTCCCTGCTGGGCCTTGAGGCTCTTTGTGCATCCCCCACAGCATCACCCATCACTCCAGCCCCTTGCCACCCCTGGGGATGCCTTTGGGAGAGTGCAGCCCCTCTTTGCACCCCGGGCTCTGCCATGGGGCTGCTCTGCCACCCTCCCAGGCTCTGGTGAGGGCTTGGCCGGGGTCACTGCAATCGATATCTCATCTGCAGGCTCTCCTAGCGGAAGTGATGGTATATTGGAACATGGTAATGGGTCTTGTCTAGTGGAAAAGGCTAATCTTCCCCAGCTGTACAGGATCTCTGCAGGTGTCCTCTGGCTCTCCCCGCTGCCACCAGCCCTGCCAAGGAGCAGACACACTTCTTTAAAGCTGCAGCACTCCCATTTACTGCTGTCCTGGGGAGGGAGAGCTGCCTCCAGCCTGGCTCCATGGGGCACAGGGCTGTGGCTGGGGCTTCCCAGTGAAGAGCTGGCACCCCCGGTGTCACCACACAGCTGCTCACAGGTGCTGGGCCAAAGAAGAGGAGGTAATGTGTTCTCCAGAGGTAGCAGCTCCCCAGGGAGAAGAGGAGAAGAATGTGGGAATGATGCCAGGAGAGATGTGGACCCCCAAAGTGCCACCTGCACACGTGGGAAGGAGGCAGGGAAGAGCAAGGGTGACAGCTTCTTGCTGTTGATTTGGCTTCTTTGGCATCACACTTGCTGCTGGGTGGGACTCCCCACCTGGAACTTGTCCTGTTTTGCCCATCCCTCAGGATTGCTGCAGAGCCAGGTCTTCCCTTCCCCTTCCCCTTGTGCATCACACCCAGATGGGCTCGGGGCCCAGGGGGCTCTGTGTTTTGAAGCTGCCCAGCCATCCCTGGCTATCACATCCTGCTGGATGCCAGTGGCATAATCCATTTTCCCGTTTCTCTGAAGGCAGAGGTAATTACCAGCTGTGAGGTTTAATATGCATGTGGATTTGAGCATGAACTGCCAAGAACAGCTCAGAACAATGCACAGGTGTGTGCAGCACATCCCAGGGGCTCAGAGGTGGCCAAGGTGCGTGGAGCCCCCAGATGTGGGCTGTAAAATGGGGAGCCCAAGGGCTTGGTGGGGGCCCATCAGAGGCTGAGTGACCATCAGAGCCCACAAAAGTCATGCCAAGGGTTGTGGTAGCCTTGTTGGGGCAGGGATTTTTCCTGCAAAAGACAGTAAGGATAGATGGATTTTAAGAGAAAATTCCTGGAGAGATAGAGCAGCTGTGGGGCTGACGGGTTTTTGCTTGAACTTTATTTTGTTGGGCAAGGAAAAGCATTGCTGGGTCCATTCAAGGAAAAAAAACGTTGTTTTGCAGGAGGGAAGCAAGGAGGTCTTGTGTGGTTGTGCCCTGTGGGACTGTGTCCATATCACATCCCTTCCTGGGGCTCCATCTCCCATCTGTGGGGTGTGTAGGAGGGGACCCTGGACCACCTCTCCCAAAGGAGGGACAGAAAATCCTCTCGTGCTGCCCAGCATCACAGCATTTTGTGCAGATGGATGGTGTCCCCTCAAGCAGGGACACTGATAGCAACGGAGCACTCTTGGGAAAGCTACAGGAGTCCCCACAATGAGCGGCTGGTTCCCATTTTTGTGTGGAGATGAGGCTCCAGTGGTTGATGGGAGTGCAGAAGGCGCCCTGGGCTCGGCGCACGGGTCAGGGGCTGCAGCACAGCATGGCTGTTGAGTGTTCCCATCCTTCCAGGGCAAAGCCATCCCCCCGGTGAGGTTGGGAGTCACCATTCCTGAGCTTCCCAGGCAAGGGGGAGATGGTTGCCTTTGTAAAGCCCTTAACAAGGTGGCTTTGTCTCCCCGTTTAACAAGAAGCTCCCTCGCTCCTTCCCCGGGAGTTTCCCAACGCCAGGTCCCTGAAAGCCAGCTTTATGCTCCGGCTGGGTCACGCTGCTGTGGGGCCGGATCAGAGGGACACAGGGGCCCTTCTGCACGCCCCTGACAAAGGCTGCCCCGGGGGGACAGAGCGTCAAAGCCCAGCCGGCTCAGGGAGGGACAAGGGACCCACAGAGGAGGCTGCGCCCCGAGCCCTCCGTCCATCTGGTCACTCGATCGTGGCAGGCAGTGACCCAGCGATGCTCAGGGAGGGCCAGGGGCTCCTTCTGCTCTGTCCCCCCCGGAGAGGGGGCAGGGGGAGTGGCTGGGAAGGGACAGGTAGGTTTTGTTGGCCGCAGGTAACAGGATCCGCAGCCGTTGGTGCCTCTCTGCCCTCTGCTCCGGCTTCGGCAGGGGGGTGGGAGTGAGGAGAGGAGGGCTGCAAACCGAGACCTCCACTCAGCAGGGATGCTTCTCCTCACCTGGAAATGGGTTTGGAGCAAGCCTCGAGGTGTCTCAGCTCCAGCACCCCGCAGCCCTCTGGTCTGGACCACCACCAGGAGTGATCCTCAGCTATGAGCAGCACCCTGGTCATGGCAAAGGCATCACCCATCCTCATGTTCATGTCCAAGCTCCCCTCTCCCACCTCCTCTTCCTTCCCTGCAGGCTTTGCTGGCCCTGCTCAGTTTGGGAGCTCCTGCCCTTCCCTTGTCCCACCAGTAAGAGCCCTCTCTCACTCCCCCCTGCAGCCATCTGCCTCTGAGCCCCCCTCCCAGATTTACTGTCACGCCTTAAAACCACGGCTCAGCGCCAGGGTCAGCGTGTCACAGCGGCCCCTCATCGATTTGTTTTACCTCCCCTTGGCTAAAGCACTTTGGCCCTGGCCCCTTCCATGGCATAAGGAGCTTCCCAAGGCCCTCAGTCCTCCCCTTGCCCACCCTGGTCCTGCATGGCTGGACCCCGTGGGCAGCAGGGGCCCAGCTGAGCTGCTGATCTCCTGACCCTCCCCGGGACACCTAATGTGTCTCCCTGGTTTATCTGGATCAATATTTCTGCAAGAGTAAGGAAGATCCCTCCAGGGAAAGGAGGGGATGAGGGGATCCCGCTTGTTTGCACAGCCCCATGGCTGGTTTAATGCTTAGCTGGGCTGGGTCGTTTCTGGGAATTGGGAAGGGAGGAAGACTTTTAATCATGGGTGGAGCTCAGACCAGAGATGTTTGGGGTCTCCTCCTTCCAGTTTGTGGGTCTCACGCTCTGCACTGGGGCACAGTGGTTGTGACATCTTTGCCTTCAAAACCTGAGGAGCTGGGATGGCTTCAGCCTCCAAACCCCCTGCTCAGCAGGGGTGGGGCTGCTCTGGAGGATCTGCTTCTTGCTCGAGGTGTTTGGGCCTGGATGAGGGGTTTTGAAACTGTTCTATTTGATGCTGGGGCTGCCTTTATAGAAGCCTGGCAGTGACAGTAAAGGACAATCATCAACTTAATACATGCAAGCAGTGAGAGAGCTGGCTGGGACAGCAGCCTCCAGCCCTTCTTGCTGCACTCTGGGGGATGCCCAAGGCGTGAGCACTCTTGCTTTTATGGCTTGGCTCAGGGAATCAAGGCAAAGAACACATGGGCAACACTCCAACACCACCCCACAGGCTCCATCACCCCTGCTGAAGGCACCATGTCTCCAGAACCCCTCCTGTCCCACAGAACCACCCCCAGCACCTCCAGGGCCATGCCCACGCTCCCAGTGCCAGCAGCCAGGGCAGATGCCCAGCAGCTCGGGCAGCCCGAGGAGAAAAGCAGGGGGCTCTTGGCAACTCTGCCTTTTGCTTTCAGCCTCGCCCTCTCGCTATTTATTGGTGACTTTTGTCCTTGGCCAGCTTAGCGGCTGAAAGGGGCTGTATTATATCACATGTAGGCAGCTCCTGGGGGGAGAGGGCCGCGCTTTCTGCGGGAACAAAGCGCGGGTTGGCTAATTCCCCTCTCCTCCCGCGGCACCCGGGTCCCATCTGGTTGACACAGTTTGCTCCAGTGTCTCCTGCTATTAAGCCCCCACTTGCCTGCTTGAATCACCGGCGCTCCCCCGCCCCTGTACCCTCGGCCGCTTTTTCTTGCTCTATTTTTCATTTTCCCTAAAGCCAGGCAGAACTTGCTCCGTGGAGTGATGTCAGATGTGTGCGAAGCAGACCAATAAAACCTAATGCATCCCCCTCTTTGTCTGCCGGCCTCTCCAGCGCCTCACATTTTCCACTCAGAAAGCCACTTAAAACACATCAGCAACAATCCCTCACAAAACAGCCACTTGTTGGCTAATTGTGCCGAGGACCCGCGCGCCGCATTGCGCTTTCCTGCCAAGGAGGCTCCAGTGCTGCCAGGGACCACGGCTCCCCAGCAACCCCAGGGTGATGGGAACCCTCAGCACCCACCAGGGTTGGCCCTGGGGGTCTCAGCTGCTCTGCAGGGTGTGGTGGGGCAGGGGTGTGGGATTGGGGTGTTTCTGTTCCCCACAGCCTGCACAGGATGTTCACAGAGCCAGGACTGGGGCTCTGCTCAGCCCTCGCTCTGCAGCAGGATGGACGAGCAGAAGGATGCAGCAGAGCTCCCTGCACCCTGTCCTCCCTGCTAATTCCTTCCTGGGAAGGAAAGCAGGCAGGAGGGCAGCAGGCAGCTGCAGTGGCATGGGAGCTCTGGGGGATGAGATGGGTGCCACGCTGCCAGACCGGTGACTTTTAGCTCCGTGGTGAGACTCTGGGCTGTGGCTCTGCAGCTGAAGGCTGGAAGAGCTGGCTGCCCCATGTGATGGGAGAGAGCTTTGTTGCAGCTTAGAGGGATGCCATCACTGGAGGAGATGGAGATCCAGGTGTCTGATGGAGGGCAGAGAGGGTGCAAGTGAGAGATGCTTCAATGCTGGAAAGGAGGCAGAGAGGTTTGGACCTTTGCCTAATGAAGAAGCATCCAAAAAACCCTCCTGAGGAATCCTTTGGGTCCTTTGAGGTATAAGAAAGAGATCAGAGGGTGGTTAATCTCCCCCTCTGCAAGCAGGAGACCCAGCCTTTTCCCCCAGAGAGAGAGAAGTATGTGCAGTAGCTGCATTTATTTATTTTTCTGCAGAAAAACTTGGACAGCTTCTCCTGCTGCCACCCCCGGCATCCTGGGGAGCAGGACAGGAGCAGCGTGCCTTCACTGCCGCCTGCTCTGGGGGCGGGGAACTGTCACACCTTTTATCTTACAGCCACCCAATCACACCGGGTTTGGGGCTAATTTGAGGCAGGCAAGGAGGTCCAGAAACAGTGTCAGATAGTGGGAAGGCTGCCTGTGGGCTCTGTGCTGGGCAAGCAGCCCGGAGCCCTCCCTGCTGGCACTGAGCCCACCTGCCCTGCTCTCCTGCCCCTGTTCACCTGCCCTGCTCCCCTGCCCCTGCTCCCCTTCCCCTGCTCACCTGCCCTGCTCACCTGCCCTGCTCACCTGCCCCTGCTCACCTGCCCCTGCTCACCTGCCCTCACCTGCCCGTGCTCCCCTTCCCCTGCTCACCTATCCTGCTCCCTTGCCCTGCTCCCCTGCCCTGCTCACCTGCCCTGCTCCCCTTCCCCTGCTCACCTGCCCTGCTCACCTGTCCCTGCTCACCTGCCCGTGCTCACCTGCCCTGCTCACCTGCCCCTGCTCACCTTCCCCTGCTCCCCTTCCCCTGCTCACCCGCGCAGTCAGTTGTCACAGGGCAGAGCGGCACAGGGCCGGCACAGGGCGGAGTCCGAGCCCCACACGGGGTTCGTGCTGCCGCCTGCTCCGGCTCGGTAGCCGGGCTGAGCCTCTGCCTCTGCCCCGGCGGCAGCCAAGGGATGAGGCGGGAGATGCAGGCAGCTGCCCTCCATTCCCACTCCCACTTCCATTCCCATTCCTCTACCCATTCCCATTCCCATTGTTGTTTCTGTTCCCATTCCCACTCGCACTCCCATTCCTGTTCCTATTCCCACTCCCTTTCCCACTCCCATTCCCACTCCCATTCCCGTATCCATTCTCATTCATACTCCCCTTCCCATACCCATTCCTATTCCCACTCCCATTCCCACTTCCATTCCCATTCCCACTCCCACTCCCTTTCCCACTTCCATTCCCATTCCCACTCCCGTATCCATTCCCATTCCCACTTCCATTCCCATTCCCGTTCCCATTCCCACTCCCACTCCCATTCCTTTGCTCTGCCATGGGGGTCCCTGTGGGCTGGTCGGACCCCGCACACCTGGCAGTGCTGGGCAGGAAGGGGTTAAGGGAGCCAGCGGCGGCAGGAATCAGAGGACAGGAATCAGAGGATTACAGGTTTGTGGCCGGACTGTCCCATCTGTCACCCGCACAAAGACGAGCCCTGTCTCGGGCTGGGCTGTCAGCGCAGAGCCCACCACTACATTAGGACTCCATTAGGGGAGACTGGCGGTGGGAAATGGCAGCTGTCAGGACACTATCATTTCTCCTGTAATTCCTCCTGCTCCTTTCTCAACTGCTCTTAAATAGCAGGTCTACCCACTGGGCCAATTTTGCATTTTCGTCCTCCCGCTGCTCCTCTTCTTTCTTTAAAGCTGCAGCTCCCTGGGCCCCTTCCCTGCAGCCTGCTGGTGCCAGTGCCAGTGCCAGGGCTGCCTGTGCCTGCCCATGGCATCTCCACACGGGGAAGGGCTCAGGAGCACTGGCAGCATCCTCACCACGGAGCCACAGCCTGGTCTGCAGTGGGAACTCACGGGCACAGGGAGGAGAGGAGGCGGATCACACCCTCCAAGGATGGCAGGGTCATTCCCATCTCCCATCCTGAGCTGGAGGGTGTTCCCAGTCCGTGCCGCCCTGGTACAACAGGCTGGCTGCTGATGCAGGGCTGGCCCTGCTCTGCAAACTGGGACAGGGTGGGCAAACAACGGGTGGTGAACAGGGCTGGGAACCACGACCAGTGGCGTGGGCTGTGTCAGAACTGAGTTTCTTCTTCCCACCATAAAATCTGTCCAACCTTTCAGCGTTTGGCAGGGACTCCTGGGTCACACTGCCTGCTGCAGTCATGGCCATGTCAGGGTGGGATGATCCCTTGTGCCAGAGGTGAAACCACGGACAGACACACTTCCTGATGGGACAACATCCCCTGGAAACTCTCAGCACCTGCAGAAAGGCAGCTCAGCATGGCGGGGGACCATGCTGGGGGGCTCTGTGCTCACAGCTTTCCTGGGAATCCCTGGATCTTCCCACACCCTGCCCTGCCCTCAGCGCATCTCCAGCCGGACCCGTGGAGCCTCCTTTTCCAGCAGGGGATCAAAACAAACACTTGTGTGGGGAAGTGCATTGCAGTGGTGCTCGAAATAAATAACTAATTTCTCCCTACATGATCTGAAGGAGCAGGAGAGGTGTGAATAGCAGGGCCCGGTGTCGGGCTGACTGGACTCCCCGGTGTGGTAATTCAGAGGATGACAAACATAAGCCAAAGAAAAATGTTGAAAAATGGGCACTTCCCGCAGCCCTGAGCAAAGGAGCTATTGCAGGGTTTGGAAATAACGAAGGCAAAGAGAGGGAGAGAGGGGAATTTTCTCATTGAGACCAAGTGAAGTGCCAAACAAGCTGCTATTATGGTGGCTTTGAGAGGCACAGGGAGGGGGTGGTGGGGAGGAGAGTAGGGGGAAGGAGAGGAGGGAGGTGGGGGAGAAGAGAGGGAGAGAGGGCTGCAGGAAGGGAGAAGAGTGGGGGTGTGGGGAAGAAGGGGATGTGAGGAGCCAAAGGTGCGAGGTGACGCAGGGGAGATGGAGAGAGGACCAAGGTGTGTGGTGGTGGCAGGGCCACCACATGCCAGCACCCCACCCTCACCCCGGGCCCCCCCACATCTCCCCATCCTCATTCCCAGCCACCTTCTACCCCCCACAACCACCACCACCACCACAAGGGAGGGGAAAAAAAAAAAGATAAAAAAAGAGGAGCCAAGAAGGAAAACAAAATATCTACAGTTGTCGAGACAAGGGGAGAAAAATAGAGGCAAACATCCATAATTTTCTCTGTGGGGCTTTGCAGTAATTGAGCCATTTGGATAAAAATAAAGGCAGCAGGCCCTTTAGGTAAGAGGAGCTTTTGCAATCCAAGAAGCCTGAATTATGCGTCTTGTATCACTTGAAACCCCCCACCACATCACCCCCCTTCTGCCTCCCCCGTGCGACACCAAACCACTTTCCCTTTTCTTCTTCTTCTTTTTATTTTTTCTCCCCTTCCCTCCTCCTTTTTTAAGTACCCTGTCAAACAGCATCCGATGAGTGGAGAATTTCAGCTGTCACAACTAATTTCAGCGTGTGTGTGTGCAAAGGTGTGTGTGCGCCTCGTGCGGGGGGAGCCGGGGGTGGAGGCGTAGAATCACTCCCTTGCTTTTTATTTTTTATTTTTTTTATTCCTCTAAAGGAAGATTTACATCAGAAATTTGTTTCTGGAAGTGTTTAAGGCCTGTAATTTCCCTCTTTTCCATCACTGCCTGATGTCTTCTTCTTGCCAGCCCCGATGCTGAGGCTGGCTGTCACCCTCCCAGCAGCCTGGTCCTTCAGCTGCTCCTGCCAAGGAGGATTTTCCTTCTCTTACCAGGGCTTGAGGCTCCCAAAATTCAGCTCTCACAGCCCTGAGCACCACACTGGGTCTGATAGGGAAGGTTCCAGCTTCTCCCTGCCCCTGTCCCAGTGCTGGTGGCTTTATGCTTCAGGCTGGGTCACCTTTCAGCCACTTTGGCGTTAGCTGGAGGGTCACAGGGTGGATCCTGCTCAGAACAGGGCACCCCTGGGAGCCAAGTGGGGCAGTGGGGGTGATTCCCCACCCAGCATATGCCTGGGGAAAGGGGCAGCTGGTGCTGAGCACGTTGGGTCTTCCCAGCCAGTCAGGAGGGGGAAATTCCCTGAATCCAATTCTCTGGGTGTTTCCAAGACAGGAAGAAGCAAAGCCCTGGGAGATGGAGGAGATGGCTGGAGATGTTGCCTCCACCACGTTCAGAAGATGATGGGATGGCCGTGGTGATCATTCAGGTGATGAGGTGCCCCAGGCTGGATGGAGCTCTGGACAGCCTGGGCTAAGGGGAGGTGTCCCTGCCCAAGGCAGGGAGGTGGAACCAGCAGAGCTTTAAACCCAAACCATTCCGTGGTTAAGATCCTTTCCCCATGGGCTGTGTCCTTTCCCCTAAAACAAATGGACTTTTTGCTCAAGAAAATGACCCCGTTTCTGAGAAGAGGAAAGGCTGGGGAGCAGCCAGCCCAGGTGTGGGGAGGTGACCAGAGCAGAGTGCACCCAGTGAAGGGGTTCCCTTCCCACCAGATCATCCCATCAGCTCAGCAATTCCTGCCTGCTCCTGGAGGCACAAATGGGATGCACAGAACTGGAAAGGGCAAGACCCAGCCCAGGAGGAGCACAGAGCTCTGTGGGACATCCCAGGAGGAGCACAGAGCTCTGTGGGACATCCCTCAGGTGCTGAATTTCACGCTCAGGGCTTTGGGAAACGGGCTGTGGGGTCAGTGAACCTTGCACTAATCCAGGTTCAGGGTGCAAACCCAGGGATGCAGGCTGCATTTTGGGAGATATCACCCAAAAATGACACTCACGAGAAGCAGCAGGGAGGGCTGTGTAGGGCCCTGCTCAAGGAACAAGCTCGGCTTGTCCTTTGCATTAATCCTTGACTGACTGGTCCTGGCATCACCCCGGAGTCTCCTGCTGCTCCACCGAGGCAGGAGCGACGTGGTGGGGGCTGGACCAGGCCCGGGGGCACCTGCAGAGCTGCAGCTCTTGGCAGAGCTCCCCAGAGCACTGCACGCCCAGAATCCTGGTGCAAAGTGTCCCCAACACCACGGCAGTGTCCCCAACACCACGGCAGTGTCCCCAATAGCACGGCAGTGTCCCCAACACCATGGCAGTGTCCCCAACACCACAGCAGTGTTACCAACACCACGGCAGTGTCCCCAACACCACGGCAGTATTGAAGGGGAGGCTCGGGGGCTCTGTCACGGTGCCAAGCCGTGGCCGTGAGAGTGAGGAACGTGGTGCTCAATTAAACACATGGACCAAGGCAGGCAGGGAATGGGCACCGTGGGTTCCAGGGAGGGGCTGAGTGAGGGCTCTGATGGCACAGCCTGGCATGGGGTGGCACGGGCAGGGATGGGATGGAATGGCACGGAGAGGATGGCAGGAGCAGGCAGAGGATGGCCACAGGTAGGGATGGGATGGCACGGGCAGGGATGGGATAGAACAGGTGTGGATGGGATGGCATGGTCAGGAAGGGGATGGCACAGGTGGGACGGGCTGGGCCGGGCTGGCACAGGTGGGACGGGCTGCCAGGGGCACAGCAGGGTTCGGGCCAGCGGCGCTGCCGGTCCCCAGGGCCGTGTCCCCAGGGCTGTGTCCCCCCAGTGTCCCCAGGGCCATGCCCCCCCATCCCCCTGTGTCCCCCCTTGTCCCCAGGTATGTGTCCCCCCGTGTCCCCAGGGCTGTGTCCCCTCTATCCCCACTATCCCCCCGCTATCCCCCCCTGTCCCCCCGTGTCCCCAGGGCTCTGTACCCCCCGTGTCGCCAGGGCCATGTCCCCCGTGTCCCCCGGACCGTATCTCCCCCTATCCCCCCGTGTCCCCCCGTGTCCCCCAGTGTC